>NW_027669797.1:0-245295 GCF_964146895.1 Miniopterus schreibersii | reverse complement strand
GGGTTATGTTGAGGGCTAGGGTTAGAGAGATGGTTAGGGTGAGGGTTCGACCTAGGGTTAGGTTTATGTTACGGGCTAGGGTTAGAGAGACGGTTAGTGTTAGGATTGGACCTAGGTTTAGGCATATGTTGATGGCTAGGTTTAGAGAGAAGGTTAGGGTGAGGATTGGACATAGGGTTAGTGTTATGTTGAGGGCTAGGGTTAGAGAGACGGTTAGGGTGAGGATTGGACCTAGGGTTAGGGTTATGTTGAGGGCTAGGG
Organism: Miniopterus schreibersii; assembly: GCF_964146895.1. NCBI lineage: Eukaryota > Metazoa > Chordata > Mammalia > Chiroptera > Miniopteridae > Miniopterus > Miniopterus schreibersii. Next base: position 245,034 of record NW_027669797.1, on the reverse strand, counting down.
TTAGAGAGACGGTTAGGGTGAGGATTGGACCTAGGGTTAGGGTTATGTTGAGGGCTAGGGTTAGAGAGACAATTAGGGTTAGGATTGGACCTAGGGTTAGGGTTATGTTGAGGGCTAGGGTTAGAGAGATGGTTAGGGTTAGGATTGGACATAAGGTTAGCGTTATGTTGAGGGCTAGGGTCAGAGAGATGGTTAGGGTGAGGATTGGACCTAGGGTTAGGGTTATGTTGAGGGCTAGGGTTAGAAAGACGGTTAGGGTTAGGATTGGACCTAGGGTTAGGCTTATGTTGAGGGCTAGGGTTAGAGAGACAGTTAGGGTTAGGATTGGTCCTAGGGTTAGGGTTATGTTCAGGGCTAGAGTTAGAGAGACGGATAGGGTTAGGATTGGACCTAGGGTTAGGGTTATGTTGAGGGCTAGGGTTAGAGAGACGGTTAGGGTGAGGATTGGACCTAGGGTTAGGGTTATGTTGAGGGCTAGGGTTAGAGCGATGGTTAGGGATAGGATAGGACCTAGGGTTAGGGTTATGTTGAGGGCTAGGGTTAGAGAGACGGATAGGGTTAGGATGGGACCTAGGGTTAGGGTTATGTTGAGGGCTAGGGTTAGAGAGACGGTTAGGGTTATGATTGGTCCTAGGGTTAGTGTTATGTTGAGGGCAAGAGTTAGAGAGACGGATAGGGTTAGGATTGGACCTAGGGTTAGGGTTATGTTGAGGGCTAGGGTTAGAGAGACGGTTAGTGTTAGGATTGGACCTAGGGTTAGGGTTATGTTGAGGGCTAGGGTTAGAGAGACGGTTAGGGTGAGGATTGGACCTAGGGTTAGGGTTATGTTGAGGGCTAGGGTTAGAGAGACGGTTAGTGTTATGATTGGACCTAGGTTAGGGTTATGTTGAGTGCTAGGGTTATAGAGACGGTTAGGGTTAGGATTGGACCTAGGGTTAGGGTTATGTTGAGGGCTAGGGTTAGAGAGATGGTTAGGGTGAGGGTTCGACCTAGGGTTAGGGTTATGTTACGGGCTAGGGTTAGAGAGACGGTTAGTTTTAGGATTGGACCTAGGTTTAGGCATATGTTGATGGCTAGGGTTAGAGAGAAGGTTAGGGTGAGGATTGGACATAGGGTTAGTGTTATGTTGATGGCTAGGGTTAGAGAGACGGTTAGGGTGAGGATTGGACCTAGGGTTAGGGTTATGTTGAGGGCTAGGGTTAGAGAGACGGTTAGGGTGAGGATTGGACCTAGGGTTAGGGTTATGTTGAGGGCTAGGGTTAGAGAGACAGTTAGGGTTAGGATTGGACCTAGGGTTAGGGTTATGTTGAGGGCTAGGGTTAGAGAGATGGTTAGGGTTAGGATTGGACATAAGGTTAGGGTTATGTTGAGGGCTAGGGTCAGAGAGATGGTTAGGGTGAGGATTGGACCTAGGGTTAGAGTTATGTTGAGGGTTAGGGTTAGAGCGACGGTTAGGGTTAGGATTGGACCTAGGGTTAGGGTTATGTTGAGGGCTAGGGTTAGAGAGACGGTTAGGTTGAGGATTGGACCTAGGGTTAGGGTTATGTTGAGGGCTAGGGTCAGAGAGACGGTTACGGTGAGGATTGGACCTAGGGTTAGGGTTATGTTGAGGGCTAGGGTCAGAGAGACGGTTAGGGTTAGGATTGGAGCTAGGGTTAGGGTTATATTGAGGGATAGGGTTAGACAGACAGTTAGGGTTATGATTGGACCTAGGGTTAGGGTTATGCTGAGGGCTAGGGTCATAGAGACGGTTAGGGTTAGGATTGGACCTAGGGTTAGGGTTAGGTTGAGGGCTAGGGTTAGAGAGACGGTTAGGGTTAGGATTGGACCTAGGGTTAGGGTTATGTTGAGGGCTAGGGTTAGAGAGACGGTTAGGATGCGGATTGGACCTAGGGTTAGGCTTATGTTGAGGGCTAGGGTTAGAGAGACGTTTAGGTTGAGGATTGGACCTAGGGTTAGGGTTATGTTGAGGGCTAGGGTCAGAGAGATGTTTAGGGTTAGGATTGGACCTAGGGTTAGGGTTATGTTGAGGGCTAGGTTTAGACAGACAGTTAGGGTTAGGATTGGACCTAGGGTTAGGGTTATGCTGAGGGCTAGGGTCAGAGAGACGGTTAGGGTTAGGATTGGACCTAGGGTTAGGGTTAGGTTGAGGGCTAGGGTTAGAGAGACGGTTAGGGTTAGGATTGGACCTAGGGTTAGTGTTAGGTTGAGGGCTAGGGTTAGAGAGACGGTTAGTGTTAGGATTGGACCTAGGGTTAGGGTTATGTTGAGGGCTAGGGTTAGAGAGACGGTTAGGGTGAGGATTGGACCTAGGGTTAGTGTTATGTTGAGGGCTAGGGTTAGAGAGACGGTTAGGGTTAGGATTGGTCCTAGGGTTAGTGTTATGTTGAGGGCAAGAGTTAGAGAGACGGACAGGGTTAGGATTGGACCTAGGGTTAGGGTTATGTTGAGGGCTAGGGTTAGAGAGACGGTTAGTGTTAGGATTGGACCTAGGGTTAGAGTTATGTTGAGGGCTAGGGTTAGAGAGACGGTTAGGGTGAGGATTGGACCCAGGGTTAGGGTTATGTTGAGGGCTATGGTTAGAGAGACGGTTAGGGTTAGGATTGGACCTAGGGTTAGGGTTATGTTGAGGGCTAGGGTTATAGAGACGGGTAGTGTTATGATTGGACCTAGGGTTAGGGTTATGTTGAGTGCTAGGGTTATAGAGACGGTTAGGGTTAGGATTGGACCTAGGGTTAGGGTTATGTTGAGGGCTAGGGTTAGAGAGATGGTTAGGGTGAGGGTTCGACCTAGGGTTAGGGTTATGTTACGGGCTAGGGTTAGAGAGACGGTTAGTGTTAGGATTGGACCTAGGTTTAGGCATATGTTGATGGCTAGGGTTAGAGAGAAGGTTAGGGTGAGGATTGGACATAGGGTTAGTGTTATGTTGAGGGCTAGGGTTAGAGAGACGGTTAGGGTGAGGATTGGACCTAGGGTTAGGGTTATGTTGAGGGCTAGGGTTAGAGAGACGGTTAGGGTGAGGATTGGACCTAGGGTTAGGGTTATGTTGAGGGCTAGGGTCAGAGAGATGGTTAGGGTGAGGATTGGACCTAGGGTTAGGTTTATGTTGAGGGCTAGGGTTAGATCGACGGTTAGGGTTAGGATTGGACCTAGGGTTAGGGCTTTGTTGAGGGCTAGGGTTAGAGCGACGGTTAGGGTTAGGATTGGACCTAGGGTTAGGCCTTTGTTGAGGTCTAGGGTTAGAGCGACGGTTAGGGCAAGGATTGGACCTAGGGTTAGGGTTATGTTGAGGGCTAGGGTTAGAGAGACGGTATGGGTTAGGATTGGACCTAGGGTTAGGGTTATGTTGAGGGCTAGAGTTAGAGAGACGGTTAGGTTTAGGATTGGACCTAGGGTTAGGGTTAGGTTGAGGGCTAGGGTTAGAGAGACGGTTAGGGTTAGGATTGGACCTAGGGTTAGGGTTATGTTGAGGGCTAGGTTTAGAGAGACGGTTAGGGTGAGGATTGGGCCTAGGGTTAGGGTTATATTTAGGGCTAGGGTTAGAGAGACGGTTAGGGTTAGGATTGGACCTAGGGTTAGGGTTATGTTGAGGGCTAGGGTTAGAAAGACGGTTAGGGTTAGGATTGGACCTAGGGTTAGGCTTATGTTGAGGGCTAGGGTTAGAGAGACAGTTAGGGTTAGGATTTGTCCTAGGGTTAGGGTTATGTTCAGGGCTAGAGTTAGAGAGACGGATAGGGTTAGGATTGGACCTAGGGTTAGGTTTATGTTGAGGGCTAGGGTTAGAGAGACGGTTAGGGTTAGGATTGGACCTAGGGTTAGGGTTATGTTGAGGTCTAGGGTTAGAGCGATGGTTAGGGATAGGATAGGACCTAGGGTTAGGGTTATGTTGAGGGCTAGGGTTAGAGAGACGGTTAGTGTTAGGATTGGACCTAGGGTTAGGGTTATGTTGAGGGCTAGGGTTAGAGAGATGGTTAGGGTTAGGATTGGTCCTAGGGTTAGTGTTATGTTGAGGGCAAGAGTTAGAGAGACGGATCGGGTTAGGATTGGACCTAGGGTTAGGGTTATGTTGAGGGCTAGGGTTAGAGAGACGGTTAGTGTTAGGATTGGACCTAGGGTTAGGGTTATGTTGAGGGCTAGGGTTAGAGAGACGGTTAGGGTGAGGATTGGACCTAGGGTTAGGGTTATGTTGAGGGCTATGGTTAGAGAGACGGTTAGGGTTAGGATTGGACCTAGGGTTAGGGTTATGTTGAGGGCTAGGGTTAGAGAGACGGTTAGTGTTATGATTGGACCTAGGTTAGGGTTATGTTGAGTGCTAGGGTTAGAGAGATGGTTAGGGTGAGGGTTCGACCTAGGGTTAGGGTTATGTTACGGGCTAGGGTTAGAGAGACGGTTAGTGTTAGGATTGGACCTAGGTTTAGGCATATGTTGATGGCTAGGGTTAGAGAGAAGGTTAGGGTGAGGATTGGACCTAGGGTTAGGGTTATGTTGAGGGCTAGGGTTAGAGAGACGGTTAGGGTGAGGATTGGACCTAGGGTTAGGGTTATGTTGAGGGCTAGGGTTAGAGAGACAGTTAGGGTTAGGATTGGACCTAGGGTTAGGGTTATGTTGAGGGCTAGGGTTAGAGAGACGGTTAGGGTTCGGATTGGACATAAGGTTAGGGTTATGTTGAGGGCTAGGGTCAGAGAGATGGTTAGGGTGAGGATTGGACCTAGGGTTAGAGTTATGTTGAGGGCTAGGGTTAGAGCTACGGTTAGGGTTAGGATTGGACCTAGGGTTAGGGTTATGTTGAGGGCTAGGGTTAGAGAGACGGTTAGGGTTAGGATTGGACCTAGGGTTAGGGTTATGTTGAGGGCTAGGGTCAGAGAGATGGTTAGGGTGAGGATTGGACCTAGGGTTAGGGTTATGTTGAGGGCTAGGGTTAGATCGACGGTTAGGGTTAGGATTGGACCTAGGGTTAGGGCTTTGTTGAGGGCTAGGGTTAGAGCGACGGTTAGGGTTAGGATTGGACCTAGGGTTAGGGCTTTGTTGAGGGCTAGGGTTAGAGCGACGGTTAGGGCAAGGATTGGACCTAGGGTTAGGGTTATGTTGAGGGCTAGGGTTAGAGAGACGGTATGGGTTAGGATTGGACCTAGGGTTAGGGTTATGTTGAGGGCTAGGGTTAGAGAGACGGTTAAGGTTAGGATTGGACCTAGGGTTAGGGTTATGTTGAGGGCTAGGTTTAGAGAGACGGTTAGGGTGAGGATTGGACCTAGGGTTAGGGTTATGTTTAGGGCTAGGGTTAGAGAGACGGTTAGGGTTAGTATTGGACCTAGGGTTAGGGTTATGTTGAGGGCTAGGGTTAGAGAGACGGTATGGGTTAGGATTGGACCTAGGGTTAGGGTTATGTTGAGGGCTAGGGTTAGAGAGACGGTTAAGGTTAGGATTGGACCTAGGGTTAGGGTTATGTTGAGGGCTAGGTTTAGAGAGACGGTTAGGGTGAGGATTGGACCTAGGGTTAGGGTTATGTTTAGGGCTAGGGTTAGAGAGACGGTTAGGGTTAGTATTGGACCTAGGGTTAGGGTTATGTTGAGGGCTAGGGTTAGAGAGACGGTTAGTGTTATGATTGGACCTAGGTTAGGGTTATGTTGAGTGCTAGGGTTAGAGAGATGGTTAGGGTGAGGGTTCGACCTAGGGTTAGGGTTATGTTACGGGCTAGGGTTAGAGAGACGGTTAGTGTTAGGATTGGACCTAGGTTTAGGCATATGTTGATGGCTAGGGTTAGAGAGAAGGTTAGGGTGAGGATTGGACCTAGGGTTAGGGTTATGTTGAGGGCTAGGGTTAGAGAGACGGTTAGGGTGAGGATTGGACCTAGGGTTAGGGTTATGTTGAGGGCTAGGGTTAGAGAGACAGTTAGGGTTAGGATTGGACCTAGGGTTAGGGTTATGTTGAGGGCTAGGGTTAGAGAGACGGTTAGGGTTCGGATTGGACATAAGGTTAGGGTTATGTTGAGGGCTAGGGTCAGAGAGATGGTTAGGGTGAGGATTGGACCTAGGGTTAGAGTTATGTTGAGGGCTAGGGTTAGAGCTACGGTTAGGGTTAGGATTGGACCTAGGGTTAGGGTTATGTTGAGGGCTAGGGTTAGAGAGACGGTTAGGGTTAGGATTGGACCTAGGGTTAGGGTTATGTTGAGGGCTAGGGTCAGAGAGATGGTTAGGGTGAGGATTGGACCTAGGGTTAGGGTTATGTTGAGGGCTAGGGTTAGATCGACGGTTAGGGTTAGGATTGGACCTAGGGTTAGGGCTTTGTTGAGGGCTAGGGTTAGAGCGACGGTTAGGGTTAGGATTGGACCTAGGGTTAGGGCTTTGTTGAGGGCTAGGGTTAGAGCGACGGTTAGGGCAAGGATTGGACCTAGGGTTAGGGTTATGTTGAGGGCTAGGGTTAGAGAGACGGTATGGGTTAGGATTGGACCTAGGGTTAGGGTTATGTTGAGGGCTAGGGTTAGAGAGACGGTTAAGGTTAGGATTGGACCTAGGGTTAGGGTTATGTTGAGGGCTAGGTTTAGAGAGACGGTTAGGGTGAGGATTGGACCTAGGGTTAGGGTTATGTTTAGGGCTAGGGTTAGAGAGACGGTTAGGGTTAGTATTGGACCTAGGGTTAGGGTTATGTTGAGGGCTAGGGTTAGAGAGACGGTATGGGTTAGGATTGGACCTAGGGTTAGGGTTATGTTGAGGGCTAGGGTTAGAGAGACGGTTAAGGTTAGGATTGGACCTAGGGTTAGGGTTATGTTGAGGGCTAGGTTTAGAGAGACGGTTAGGGTGAGGATTGGACCTAGGGTTAGGGTTATGTTTAGGGCTAGGGTTAGAGAGACGGTTAGGGTTAGTATTGGACCTAGGGTTAGGGTTATGTTGAGGGCTAGGGTTAGAAAGACGGTTAGGGTTAGGATTGGACCTAGGGTTAGGCTTATGTTGAGGGCTAGGGTTAGAGAGACAGTTAGGGTTAGGATTGGTCCTAGGGTTAGGGTTATGTTCAGGGCTAGAGTTGGAGAGACGGATAGGGTTAGGATTGGACCTAGGGTTAGGGTTATGTTGAGGGCTAGGGTTAGAGAGAAGGTTAGGGTTAGGATTGGACCTAGGGTTAGGGTTATGTTGAGGGCTAGGGTTAGAGCGATGGTTAGGGTTAGGATAGGACCTAGGGATAGGGTTATGTTGAGGGCTAGGGTTAGAGGGACGGTTTGGGTTAGGATTGGACCTAGGGTTAGGGTTATGTTGACGGCTAGGTTTAGAGAGACGGTTAGGGTGAGGATTGGACTTAGGGTTAGGGTTATGTTGAGGGCTAGGGTTAGAGAGACGGTTAGGGTGAGGATTGGACCTAGGGTGAGGGTTATGTTGAGGACTAGGGTCAGAGAGACAGTTAGGGTTAGGGTTGGACCTAGGGTTAGGGTTATGTTGAGGGCTAGGGTTAGAGAGACGGTTAGGGTTAGGATTGGACCTAGGGTTAGGGTTAGGTTGAGGGCTAGGGTAAGAGAGATGGTTAGGTTTAGGATTGGACCTAGGGTTAGTGTTATGTTGAGGGCTAGGGTTAGAGGAACGGTTAGGGTTAGGATTGGACCTAGGGTTAGGGCTATGTTGAGGGCTAGGGTCAGAGAGACGGTTAGGGTTAGGATTGGACCTAGGGTTAGGGTTATGTTGAGGGCTAGGGTTAGAGAGACGGTTAGTGTTAGGATTGGACCTAGGGTTAGGGTTATGTTGAGGGCTAGGGTTAGAGAGACGGTTAGGGTGAGGATTACACCTAGGGTTAGGGTTATGTTGAGGGCTAGGGTTAGAGAGACGGTTAGGGTGAGGATTGGACCTAGGGTTAGGGTTATGTTGAGGGCTAGGGTCAGAGAGACGGTTAGGGTTAGGATTGGACCTAGGGTTAGGGTTATGTTGAGGGATAGGGTTAGACAGACAGTTAGGGTTGGGATTGGACCTAGGGTTAGGGTTATGCTGAGTGCTAGGGTCAGAGAGACGGTTAGGGTTAGGATTGGACCTAGGGTTAGGGTTAGGTTGAGGGCTAGGGTTAGAGAGACGGTTAGGGTTAGGATTGGACCTAGGGTTATTGTTAGGTTGAGGGCTAGGGTTAGAGAGACGGTTAGTGTTAGGATTGGACCTAGGGTTAGGGTTATGTTGAGGGCTAGGGTTAGAGAGACGGTTAGGGTTAGGATTGGACCTAGGGTTAGGGCTATGTTGAGGGCTAGGGTTAGAGAGACGGTTAGGGTGAGGATTGGTCCTAGGGTTAGTGTTATGTTGAGGGCAAGAATTACAAAGACGGATAGGGTTAGGATTGGACCTAGGGTTAGGGTTATGTTGAGGGCTAGGGTTAGAGAGACGGTTAGTGTTAGGATTGGACCTAGGGTTAGGGTTATGTTGAGGGCTAGGGTTAGAGAGACGGTTAGGGTGAGGATTGGACCTAGGGTTAGGGTTATGTTGAGGGCTAGGGTTAGAAAGACGGTTAGGGTTAGGATTGGACCTAGGGTTAGGCTTATGTTGAGGGCTAGGATTAGAGAGACAGTTAGGGTTAGGATTGGTCCTAGGGTTAGGGTTATGTTCAGGGCTAGAGTTAGAGAGACGGATAGGGTTAGGATTGGACCTAGGGTTAGGGTTATGTTGAGGGCTAGGGTTAGAGAGACGGTTAGGGTGAGGATTGGACCTAGGGTTAGGGTTATGTTGAGGGCTAGGGTTAGAGCGATGGTTAGGGATAGGATAGGACCTAGGGTTAGGGTTATGTTGAGGGCTAGGGTTAGAGAGACGGATAGGGTTAGGATGGGACCTAGGGTTAGGGTTATGTTGAGGGCTAGGGTTAGAGAGACGGTTAGGGTTATGATTGGTCCTAGGGTTAGTGTTATGTTGAGGGCAAGAGTTAGAGAGACGGATAGGGTTAGGATTGGACCTAGGGTTAGGGTTATGTTGAGGGCTAGGGTTAGAGAGACGGTTAGTGTTAGGATTGGACCTAGGGTTAGGGTTATGTTGAGGGCTAGGGTTAGAGAGACGGTTAGGGTGAGGATTGGACCTAGGGTTAGGGTTATGTTGAGGGCTATGGTTAGAGAGACGGTTAAGGTTAGGATTGGACCTAGGGTTAGGGTTATGTTGAGGGCTAGGGTTAGAGAGACGGTTAGTGTTATGATTGGACCTAGGTTAGGGTTATGTTGAGTGCTAGGGTTATAGAGACGGTTAGGGTTAGGATTGGACCTAGGGTTAGGGTTATGTTGAGGGCTAGGGTTAGAGAGATGGTTAGGGTGAGGGTTCGACCTAGGGTTAGGGTTATGTTACGGGCTAGGGTTAGAGAGACGGTTAGTTTTAGGATTGGACCTAGGTTTAGGCATATGTTGATGGCTAGGGTTAGAGAGAAGGTTAGGGTGAGGATTGGACATAGGGTTAGTGTTATGTTGATGGCTAGGGTTAGAGAGACGGTTAGGGTGAGGATTGGACCTAGGGTTAGGGTTATGTTGAGGGCTAGGGTTAGAGAGACGGTTAGGGTGAGGATTGGACCTAGGGTTAGGGTTATGTTGAGGGCTAGGGTTAGAGAGACAGTTAGGGTTAGGATTGGACCTAGGGTTAGGGTTATGTTGAGGGCTAGGGTTAGAGAGATGGTTAGGGTTAGGATTGGACATAAGGTTAGGGTTATGTTGAGGGCTAGGGTCAGAGAGATGGTTAGGGTGAGGATTGGACCTAGGGTTAGAGTTATGTTGAGGTTTAGGGTTAGAGCGACGGTTAGGGTTAGGATTGGACCTAGGGTTAGGGTTATGTTGAGGGCTAGGGTTAGAGAGACGGTTAGGTTGAGGATTGGACCTAGGGTTAGGGTTATGTTGAGGGCTAGGGTCAGAGAGACGGTTAGGGTGAGGATTGGACCTAGGGTTAGGGTTATGTTGAGGGCTAGGGTCAGAGAGACGGTTAGGGTTAGGATTGGAGCTAGGGTTAGGGTTATATTGAGGGATAGGGTTAGACAGACAGTTAGGGTTATGATTGGACCTAGGGTTAGGGTTATGCTGAGGGCTAGGGTCATAGAGACGGTTAGGGTTAGGATTGGACCTAGGGTTAGGGTTAGGTTGAGGGCTAGGGTTAGAGAGACGGTTAGGGTTAGGATTGGACCTAGGGTTAGGGTTATGTTGAGGGCTAGGGTTAGAGAGACGGTTAGGATGCGGATTGGACCTAGGGTTAGGCTTATGTTGAGGGCTAGGGTTAGAGAGACGTTTAGGTTGAGGATTGGACCTAGGGTTAGGGTTATGTTGAGGGCTAGGGTCAGAGAGATGTTTAGGGTTAGGATTGGACCTAGGGTTAGGGTTATGTTGAGGGCTAGGTTTAGACAGACAGTTAGGGTTAGGATTGGACCTAGGGTTAGGGTTATGCTGAGGGCTAGGGTCAGAGAGACGGTTAGGGTTAGGATTGGACCTAGGGTTAGGGTTAGGTTGAGGGCTAGGGTTAGAGAGACGGTTAGGGTTAGGATTGGACCTAGGGTTAGTGTTAGGTTGAGGGCTAGGGTTAGAGAGACGGTTAGTTTAGGATTGGACCTAGGGTTAGGGTTATGTTGAGGGCTAGGGTTAGAGAGACGGTTAGGGTTAGGATTGGACCTAGGGTTAGGGCTATGTTGAGGGCTAGGGTTAGAGAGACGGTTAGGGTGAGGATTGGTCCTAGGGTTAGTGTTATGTTGAGGGCAAGAATTACAAAGACGGATAGGGTTAGGATTGGACCTAGGGTTAGGGTTATGTTGAGGGCTAGGGTTAGAGAGACGGTTAGGGTGAGGGTTCGACCTAGGGTTAGGGTTATGTTGAGGGCTAGGGTTAGAGAGACCGTTAGGGTGAGTTTTGGACCTAGGTTTAGGCATATGTTGATGGCTAGGGTTAGAGAGACCGTTAGGGTGAGGATTGGACATAGGGTTAGTGTTATATTGAGGGCTAGGGTTAGTGAGACGGTTAGGGTGAGGATTGGACCTAGGGTTAGGGTTATGTTGAGGGCTAGGGTTAGAGAGACGGTTAGGGTGAGGATTGGACCTAGGGTTAGGGTTATGTTGAGGGCTAGGGTTAGAGAGACGGTTAGGGTGAGGATTGGACCTAGGGTTAGGGTTATGTTGAGAGCTAGGGTCAGAGAGACGGTTAGGGTTAGGATTGGACCTAGGGTTAGGGTTATGTTGAGGGCTAGGTTTAGAGAGACGGTTAGGGTTAGGATTGGACATAAGGTTAGGGTTATGTTGAGGGCTAGGGTCAGAGAGATGGTTAGGGTGAGTATTGGACCTAGGGTTAGGGTTATGTTGAGGGCTAGGGTTAGAGCGAAGGTTAGGGTTAGGATTGGACCTAGGGTTAGGGTTATGTTGAGGGCTAGGGTTAGAGAGACGGTTAGGGTGAGGGTTCGACCTAGGGTTAGGGTTATGTTGAGGGTAGGGTTAGAGAGACGGGTAGTGTTGGGATTGGACCTAGGGTTAGGGATATGTTGATGGCTAGGGTTAGAAAGAAGGTTAGGGTTAGGGTTGGACCTAAGGTTAGGCTTATGTTGAGGGCTAGGTTTAGAGAGACAGTTAGGGTTAGGATTGGTCCTAGGGTTAGGGTTATGTTCAGGGCTAGATTTAGAGAGACGGATAGGGTTAGGATTGGACCCAGGGTTAGGGTTATGTTGAGGTCTAGGGTTAGAGAGACGGTTAGGGTTAGGATTGGACCTAGGGTTAGGGTTATGTTGAGGGCTAGGGTTAGAGAGACGGTTAGGGTTAGGACTGGACCTAGGGTTAGGGTTATGATGAGGGCTAGGGTTGGAGAGACGGTTAGGGTTAGGATTGGTCCTAGGGTTAGGGTTATGTTGAGGGCTAGAGTTAGAAAGACGGATAGGGTTAGGATTGGACCTAGGGTTAGCGTTATGTTGAGGGCTAGGGTTAGAGAGACGGTTAGGGTGAGGATTGGATTTAGGGTTAGGGTTATGTTGAGGGCTAGGGTTAGAGAGACGGTTAGGGTTAGGATTAGACCTAGGGTTAGGGTTATGTTGAGCCTAGGGTTAGAGAGACGGTTAGGGTGTGGATTGGACCTAGGGTTAGGGTTATGTTTAGGGCTAGGGTTAGAGAGAGGTTAGGGTGAGGATTGGACCTAGGGTTAGGGTTATGTTGAGGGCTAGGGTTAGAGAGAAGGTTAGGGTGAGGATTGGATTTAGGGTTAGGGTTATGTTGAGGGCTAGGGTTAGAGAGACGGTTAGGGTTAGGATTGGACCTAGGGTTAGGGTTATGTTGAGCCTAAGGTTAGAGAGACGGTTAGGGTGAGGATTGGACCTATGGGTAGAGTTATGTTGAGGGCTAGGGATAGAGAGAGGGTTAGGGTGAGGATTGGACCTAGGGTTACGGTTATGTTGACGGGTAGGGTCAGAGAGATGGTTAGGGTGAGGATTGGACCTAGGGTTAGGGTTATGATGAGGGCTAGGGTTAGAGCGACGGTTAGGGTTAGGATTGGACCTAGGGTTAGGGTTATGTTGAGGGCTAGGGTTAGAGAGACGGTTTTGGTTAGGATTGGACCTAGGGTTAGGGTAATGTTGAGGGCTAGGGTTAGAGAGACGGTTAGGGTGAGGATTGGACCTAGGGTTAGGGTTATGTTGAGGGCTAGGGTTATAGAGATGGTTAAGGTTAGGATTGTACCTAGGGTTAGGGTTATGTTGAGGGCTAGGGTTAGAGAGACGGTTAGGGTGAGGATTGGATCTAGGGTTAGCGTTATGTTGAGGGCTAGGGTTAGAGAGACGGTTAGTGTTACGATTGTACCTAGGGGTTAGGGTTATGTTGAGGGCTAGGGTGAGAGAGACGGTTAGGGTGACGATTGGACCTAGGGTTAGGGTTATGTTGAGGGCTAGGGTTAGAGAGACGGGTAGTGTTAGGATTGGACCTAGGGTTAGGGATATGTTGATGGCTAGGGTTAGAAAGAAGGTTAGGGTTAGGATTGGACCTAAGGTTAGGCTTATGTTGAGGGCTAGGTTTAGAGAGACAGTTAGGGTTAGGATTGGTCCTAGGGTTAGGGTTATGTTCAGGGCTAGATTTAGAGAGACGGATAGGGTTAGGATTGGACCTAGGGTTAGGGTTATGTTGAGGTCTAGGGTTAGAGAGACGGTTAGGGTTAGGATTGGACCTAGGGTTAGGGTTATGTTGAGGGCTAGGGTTAGAGAGACGGTTAGGGTTAGGACTGGACCTAGGGTTAGGGTTATGATGAGGGCTAGGGTTGGAGAGACGGTTAGGGTTAGGATTGGTCCTAGGGTTAGGGTTATGTTGAGGGCTAGAGTTAGAAAGACGGATAGGGTTAGGATTGGACCTAGGGTTAGCGTTATGTTGAGGGCTAGGGTTAGAGAGACGGTTAGGGTGAGGATTGGATTTAGGGTTAGGGTTATGTTGAGGGCTAGGGTTAGAGAGACGGTTAGGGTTAGGATTAGACCTAGGGTTAGGGTTATGTTGAGCCTAGGGTTAGAGAGACGGTTAGGGTGAGGATTGGACCTAGGGTTAGGCTTATGTTGAGGGCTAGGGTTAGAGAGAGGTTAGGGTGAGGATTGGACCTAGGGTTAGTGTTATGTTGAGGGCTAGGGTTAGAGAGAAGGTTAGGGTGAGGATTGGATTTAGGGTTAGGGTTATGTTGAGGGCTAGGGTTAGAGAGACGGTTAGGGTTAGGATTGGACCTAGGGTTAGGGTTATGTTGAGCCTAAGGTTAGAGAGACGGTTAGGGTGAGGATTGGACCTATGGGTAGAGTTATGTTGAGGGCTAGGGATAGAGAGAGGGTTAGGGTGAGGATTGGACCTAGGGTTACGGTTATGTTGACGGGTAGGGTCAGAGAGATGGTTAGGGTGAGGATTGGACCTAGGGTTAGGGTTATGATGAGGGCTAGGGTTAGAGCGACGGTTAGGGTTAGGATTGGACCTAGGGTTAGGGTTATGTTGAGGGCTAGGGTTAGAGAGACGGTTTTGGTTAGGATTGGACCTAGGGTTAGGGTTATGTTGAGGGCTAGGGTTAGAGAGACGGTTAGGGTGAGGATTGGACCTAGGGTTAGGGTTATGTTGAGGGCTAGGGTTATAGAGACGGTTAAGGTTAGGATTGTACCTAGGGTTAGGGTTATGTTGAGGGCTAGGGTTAGAGAGACGGTTAGGGTGAGGATTGGATCTAGGGTTAGGGTTATGTTGAGGGCTAGGGTTAGAGAGACGGTTAGTGTTACGATTGTACCTAGGGGTTAGGGTTATGTTGAGGGCTAGGGTGAGAGAGACGGTTAGGGTGACGATTGGACCTAGGGTTAGGGTTATGTTGAGGGCTAGGGTTAGAGAGACGGTTAGGGTGAGGATTGGACCTAGGGTTAGGGTTATGTTGAGGGCTAGGGTTAGAGAGACGGTTAGGGTGAGGATTGGATCTAGGGTTAGGGTTATGTTGCGGGCTAGGGTTAGAGAGACGGTTAGGGTGAGGATTGTACCTAGGGTTAGGGTTATGTTGAGGGCTAGGGTTAGAGAGACGGTTAGGGTGAGGATTAGACCTAGGGTTAGGGTTATGTTGAGGGCTAGGTTAAGAGAGACAGTTAGGGTGAGGATTGGACATAGGGTTAGGGTTATGTTGAGGGCTAGGGTTAGAGAGACGGTTAGTGTTAGGATTGGACCTAGGGTTAGGGTTATGTTGAGGGCCAGGGTTAGAGAGACGGTTAGTGTTAGGATTGGACCTAGGGTTAGGGTTATGTTGAGGGCTAGGGTTATAGAGACGGTTAGGGTTAGGATTGGACCTAGGGTTAGGGTTATGTTGAGGGCTAGGGTTAGAGAGACGGTTAGGTTGAGGATTGGACCTAGGTTTAGGGTTATGTTGAGGCCTAGGGTTAGAGAGACGGTTAGGGTGAGGATTGGACCTAGGCTTAGGGTTATGTTGAGGGCTAGGGTTAGAGAGACGGTTAGGGTGAGGATTGGACCTAGGGTTAGGGTTATGTTTAGGGCTAGGGTTAGAGAGACGGTTAGGGTAAGTATTGGACCTTGGGTTAGAGTTATGTTGAGGGCTAGGGTGAGACAGACAGGGTTAGGATTGGACCTAGGGTTAGGGTTATGCTGAGGGCTAGGGTCAGAGAGACGGGTAGGGTTAAGATTGGACCTAAGGTTAGGGTTAGGTTGAGGGCTAGTGTTAGAGAGACGGTTAGGGTTAGGACTGGACCTAGGGTTAGGGTTATGCTAAGGGCTAGTGTTAGAGAGACGGTTAGGGTTAGGATTGGACCCAGGGTTAGGGTTATTTTGAGGGCTAGGGTTAGAGAGACGGTTAGTGTTAGGATTGGACCTAGGGTTAGGGTTATGTTGAGGGCCAGGGTTAGAGAGACGGTTAGTGTTAGGATTGGACCTAGGGTTAGGGTTATGTTGAGGGCTAGGATTAGAGAAACGATTAGGGTTAGGATTGGAGCTAGGGTGAGGGTTATGTTGAGGGCTAGGGTTAGACAGACAATTAGGGTTATTATTGGACCTAGGGTTAGGGATATGTTGAAGGTTAGGGTTAGAGAGACAGTTCGGGTTAGGATTGGAGCTAGGATTAAGGTGATGTTGAGGGCTAGGATTAGAGACACGATTAGGGATAGGATTGGAGCTAGGGTTAGGGTTAATTTGAGGGCTAGGGTTAGGTAGACGATTTGGGTTAGGATTGGACCTAGTGTTAGGTTTGTGTTGAGAGTTAGGGTTAGGTAGACGTTAGGGTTAGGATTGGACCTAGGGTTAGGGTTATGTTTAGGTCTACAGTTAGGTAGACGATTAGGGTTAATATTGGACCTAGGGTTAGTGTTGTGTTGAGGGCTAGGGTTAGAGAGACTATCAGGGTTAGGATTGGAACTAGGGATATCATTATGTTGAGGGCTAGGGTTATGTGGACGTTAGGGTTAGGATTGGAGTTAGGGTTAGTGTTATGTTGAGGGCTACGGTTAGATAGACGATTAGGGTTAGGGTTGTTCCTAGGGTTAGGGTAATAGTGAGGGATAGGGTTAGATAGACGATTAGTGTTAGGTACAGACCTAGGGATAGGGTTATATTGAGGGTTAGGGTTAGAAAGATGATTAGGGTTACGATTGGAGGTAGGGTTAGGGTTAGGTTGAGGGCTAGGGTTAGGTAGACGATTAGGGTTAGGATTGGACCTAGGGTTAGGCTTATGTTGAGGGCTAGGGTTAGAGAGACAGTTAGGGTTAGGATTGGTCCTAGGGTTAGGGTTATGTTCAGGGCTAGAGTTAGAGAGACGGATAGGGTTAGGATTGGACCTAGGGTTAGGGTTATGTTGAGGGCTAGGGTTAGAGAAAAGGTTAGGGTTACGATTGGACCTAGGGTTAGGGTTGTGTTGAGGGCTAGGGTTAGAGAGACTATTAGTGTTAGGATTATAGCTAGGGTTAGGCTTATGTTGAGGGCTAGGGTAAGGTAGACTATTTGGGTTAGGATTGGAGGTAGGGTTAGGGTTATGTTGAGGGCTAGGGTTAGGTAGATGATTAAGGTTAGGATTGGTCCTAGGGTTAGGGTAATGGTGAGGGCAAGGGTTAGATAGACGATGAGGGTTAAGATCAGACCTAGGGTTAGGGTTATAGTGAGGGATAGGGTTAGAGAGATGATTAAGGTTAGGATTGGAGCTAAGGTTAGGGTTATGTGGAGGGCTAGGGTTAGGTAGACGATTAGGCTTAGGATTGGACCTAGGGTTAGGGTTATGTTGAGGGCTAGGGTTAGAGAGACTGTTCGGGTTAGGATTGGACCTAGGGTTACGGTTATGTTGAGGGCTAGGGTTAGAGAGTCGGTTCGGGTTAGGATTGGACCTAGGGTTAGGGTTATGTTGAGGCATGGGTTAGAGAGACGGTTCGGGATAGGATTTAACCTAGGGTTAGGGTAGGTGGAGGGCTAGGGTTAGAGAGACGGTTCGGTTTAGGATTGGACCTAGGGATAGGGTTATGTTGAGGGTTAGGTTTTGAGAGACGGTTCGGGTTAGGATTGGCCCTAGGGTTAGGGTTGTGTTGAGGGCTAGGGTTAGAGAGACTTTTAGGGTTAGGATTGGAGTTAGGAATAGGGTTATGTTGAGGGCTAGGGTTAGGTAGACGATTAGGGTTAGGATTGGAGCTAGCGTTAGGGTTATGTTGAGGGCTAGGATTAGAGAGACGATTAGGGTTAGGATTGGAGCTAGGGGTAGGGTAAATTTGAGGGCTAGGGTTAGGTAGACGATTAGGGTTAGGATTGGAGCTAGTGTTAGGGTTATGTTGAGGGCTAGGTTATGTAGACGATTAGGGTTAGCACTGGAGCTGGGTTAGGGTTTTGTTGAGGGCTAGGGTTACAGAGACGATTAGGGTTAGGATTGGGGCTAGGGTTAGGGTTAATTTGAGGGCTAGGGTTTTGTAGACGATTAGGGTTATGATTGGACCTAGGGTTAGGATTATGTTGAGGGCTAGGGTTAGAGAGACGGTTCGGGTTAGGATTGGACCTAGGGTTAGGGTTATGTTTAGGGCTAAGGTTAGATAGAAGGTACCGGTTAGGATTGGAGCTAGGGTTAGGGTTATGTTGAGGGCTAATGTTAGGTAGACGATTAAGGTTAGGATTGGACCTAGGGTTATGGTTATGTTGAGGGCTAGAGTTAGATAGAAGGTACCGGTTAGGATTGGAGCTAGGGTTAGGGTTATGTTGAGGGCTAATGTTAGGTAGACGATTAGGGTTAGGATTGGACCTAGGGTTAGGGTAATGTTGAGGGCTACGGTTAGATAGAGGATTAGGGTTAGGATTGGACCTAGGGTTAGGGTAATGTTGAGGGCTAGGGTTACAGAGACGATTAGGGTTAGGATTGGAGCTAGGTTTAGGGTTATTTTGAGGGCTAGGTTTAGGTAGACGATTAGGGTTAGGATTGGAGATAGGGTTAGTGTTATGTTGAGAGCTAGGGTTAGGTAGACGATTAAGGTTAGGATTGGACCTAGGGTTATGGTTATGTTGAGGGCCAGAGTTATGTAGACGATTAAGGTTAGGATTGGACCTAGGGTTATGGTTATGTTGAGGGCTAGGGTTAGATAGAAGGTACCGGTTAGGATTGGAGCTAGGGTTAGGGTTATGTTGAGGGCTAGGGTTAGGTAGACGATTAGGGTTAGGATTGGACCTAGGGTTAGGGTAATGTTGAGGGCTACGGTTAGAGAGACCGTTCGGGTTAGGATTGGACCTAGGGTTAGGGTTATGTTGAGGGCTAGGTTTAGAGAGACGGTTCGGGATAGGATTGTACCTAGGGTTAGGGTAGGTTGAGGGCTAGGGTTAGAGAGACGGTTCGGTTTAGGATTGGACCTAGGGTTAGGGTTATGTTGAGGGCTGTGGTTAGGTAGACGATTAGGGTTCGGATTGGAGCTAGGGTTAGGGTTATGTTGAGGGCTAGAATTAGAGACACGATTAGGGTTAGGATTGGAGCTAGGGTTAAGGTTAACTTGAGGGCTAGGGTTAGGTAGAAGATTAGGGTTAGGATTGGAGCTAGTGTTAGGGTTATGTTGAGGGCTACGGTTATGTAGACGATTAGGGTAAGGACTGGACCTAGGGTTAGGGTTATGTTTAGGCCTAGGGTAGGTAGACAAATAGGGTTAGGATTGGATCTAGGGTTAGGGTTATGTGGAGAGCTAGGATTAGGTAGACGATTAGGGTTAGGATTGGAGCTAGTGGTAGGGTTATGTTGAGAGCTAGGGTTAGATAGACGATTAGGTTTAGGATTGGACCTAAGGTTAGGGTTATGTTTAGGGCTAGGGTTAGGTAGACGATTAGGGTTAGGATTGGACCTAGGTTTAGGGTTGTGTTGAGGGCTAGGGTTAGAGAGACTATTAGGGTTAGGATTGGAGCTAGGGTTAGGGTTATGTTGATGGCTAGGTTTAGAGAGACGGTTCGGGTTAGGATTGGACCTAGGGTTTGGGTTGTGTTGAGGGCTAGGGTTAGAGAGACTATTAGGGTTAGGATTGGAGCTAGGGTTAGGGTTATGTTGAGGGCTACGGTTAGAGAGTCGATTAGGGTTAGGATTGGACCTAGGGTTAGGGTTATGTTGAGGGTTAGTGTTAGGTAGACGATTAGGGATAGGATAGGACCTAGGGTTAGGGTTATGTTGAAAGTTAGGGTTCGAGAAACGATTAGGGTTCTTGTTGGACCTACGGTTATGGTTATGTTTAAGGCTAGGGTTAGATAGATGATTAGTGTTAGGATTAGACTTAGGGTTAGGGTTATGTTGAGGGGTAGGGTTTGGTAGACGATTATGGTTAGGATTGGAGCTAGGGTTCGGGTTATGTTGAGGGCTACCGTTAGATAGATGATTAGGGTTACGATGGAACCTAGGGTTAGGGTTATGTTGAGGGCTAGGGTTAGAGAGACTATTAGGGTTATTATTGGACCTAGGGTTAGGGTTATGTTTAGAGCTAGGGTTAGATAGACGATTAGTGTTAGGATTGGACCTAGGGTTCGGGTAATGTTGAGGGCTAGGGTTACAGAGACGATTAGGGTTAGGATTGGAGCTAGGTTTAGGGTTATGTTGAGGGCTAGGTTTAGGTAGACGATTAGGGTTAGGATTGGAGATAGGGTTAGTGTTATGTTGGGAGCTAGGGTTAGGTAGACGATTAAGGTTAGGATTGGACCTAGGGTTATGGTTATGTTGAGGGCCAGAGTTAGGTAGACGATTAAGGTTAGGATTGGACCTAGGGTTATGGTTATGTTGAGGGCTAGGGTTAGATAGAAGGTTCGGGTTAGGATTGGAGCTAGGGTTAGGGTTATGTTGAGGTCTAGGGTTAGAGAGACAGTTCGGGTTAGGATTGGAGCTAGGGTTAGGGTTATGTTGATGGCTAGGGCTAGGTAGACGATTAGGGTTAGGATTGGACCTAGGGTTAGGATAATGTTTAGGGCTACGGTTAGAGAGTCGATTAGGGTTAGGATTGACCTAGGGTTATGGTTATATTGAGGGTTAGGGTTAGAGAGATGATTAGGGTTAGGATTGTAGCTAGGGTTAGGTTTAGGTTGAGGGCTAGGGTTAGGTAGATGAGAAGGTTAGGATTGGACCTAGGTTTAGGGTTATGTTTAGGGCTAGGGTTAGGTACACGATTAGGATTCGGATTGGACCTAGGTTTGGGTTGTGTTGAGGGCTAGGGTTAGAGAGAATATTAGTGTTAGGATTGGAGCTAGGGTTAGCGTTATGTTGAGGGCTAGGGTTAGGTAGACGATTAGGGTTAGGATTGGACCTAGGGTTAGGATTATGTAGAGGGCTAGTGTTAGAGAGACGGTTCGGGTTAGAATTGGACCTAGGGTTAGGGTTAGGTTGAGGGCTAGGGTTAGAGAGACGATTAGGGTTCGATTTTTAGTTAGGGTTAGGGTTATGTTGAGGGCTAGGGTTAGAGAGACGGTTCGGGTTAGGATTGTACCTAGGGTTAGGTTTATGTTGAGGGCTAGGGTTAGAGAGACGGTTCGGGGTAGGCTTGGACCTAGGGTTAAGTTTATGTTGAGGGCGAGGTTCAGAGAGACGGTTCAGGTTAGGATTGGACCTAGGGTAAGGGTTGTGTTGAGGGCTAGTGTCACAGAGACTATTAGGGTTTGGATTGGAGCTAGGGTTAGGGTTATGTTTTGGGCTACGGTTAGAGAGTTGATTAGGTTTAGGATTGGACGTAGGGTTAGGGTTATTTTGAGGGGTAGGGTTATGTAGACTATTTGGGATAAGATTGGAACTAGGGTTAGTGTTATGTTGAGGGCTAGGGTTAGAGAGACGGTTAGGGTGAGGATTGGACCTAGGGTTAGAGTTATGTTGAGGGCTAGGGTCATAGAGATGGTTAGGGTGAGGATTGGACCTAGGGTTAGGGTTATGTTGAGGGCTAGGGTTAGAGCGACGGTTAGGGTTAGGATTGGACCTAGGGTTAGGGTTATGTTGAGGGCTAGGGTTAGAGAGACGGTTAGGGTTAGGATTGGACATAAGGTTAGGGTTATGTTGAGGGCTAGGGTCAGAGAGATGGTTAGGGTGAGGATTGGACCTAGGGTTAGGGTTATGTTGAGGGCTAGGGTTAGAGCGACGGTTAGGGTTAGGATGGGACCTAGGGTTAGGGTTAGGTTGAGGGCTAGGGTTAGAGAGACGGTTAGGGTTAGGATTGGACCTAGGGTTAGGGCTATGTAGAGGGCTAGGGTTAGAGAGACGGTTAGGGTGAGGATTGGACCTAGGGTTACGGTTATGTTGAGGGCTAGGGTTAGAGAGACGGTTAGGGTGAGGAATGGACCTAGGGTTAGGGTTATGTTGAGGGCTAGGGTTAGAGAGACGGTTAGGGTGAGGATTGGACCTAGGGTTAGGGTTATGTTGAGGGCTAGGGTCAGAGAGACGGTTAGGGTTAGGATTGGAGCTAGGGTTAGTGTTATGTTGAGGGATAGGGTTAGACAGACAGTTAGGGTAATGATTGGACCTAGGGTTAGGGTTATGCTGAGGGCTAGGGTCAGAGAGACGGTTAGGGTTAGGATTGGACCTAGGGTTAGGGTTAGGTTGAGGGCTAGGGTTAGAGAGACGGTTAAGGTTAGGATTGGACCTAGGGTTAGGGTTATGTTGAGGGCTAGGGTTAGAGAGACGGTTAGGGTGAGGATTGGACCTAGGGTTAGGCTTATGTTGAGGGCTAGGGTTAGAGCGACGTTTAGGGTGAGGATTGGACCTAGGGTTAGGGTTATGTTGAGGGCTAGGGTCAGAGAGACGGTTAGGGTTAGGATTGGACCTAGGGTTAGGGTTATGTTGAGGGCTAGGTTTAGACAGACAGTTAGGGTTAGGATTGGACCTAGGGTTAGGGTTATGCTGAGGGCTAGGGTCAGAGAGACGGTTAGGGTGAGTATTGGACCTAGGGTTAGTGTTATGTTGAGGGCTAGGGTTAGAGAGACGGTTAGGGTTAGGATTGGTCCTAGGATTAGTGTTATGTTGAGGGCAAGAGTTAGAGAGACGGATAGGGTTAGGATTGGACCTAGGGTTAGGGTTATGTTGAGGGCTAGGGTTAGAGAGACGGTTAGTGTTAGGATTGGACCTAGGGTTACGGTTATGTTGAGGGCTAGGGTTAGAGAGACGGTTAGTGTTATGATTGGACCTAGGGTTAGGGTTATGTTGAGTGCTAGGGTTATAGAGACGGTTAGGGTTAGGATTGGACCTAGGGTTAGGGTTATGTTGAGGGCTAGGGTTAGAGAGATGGTTAGGGTGAGGGTTCGACCTAGGGTTAGGGTTATGTTGAGGGCTAGGGTTAGAGAGACGGTTAGTGTTAGGATTGGACCTAGGTTTAGGCATATGTTGATGGCTAGGGTTAGAGAGAAGGTTAGGGTGAGGATTGGACATAGGGTTAGTGTTATGTTGAGGGCTAGGGTTAGAGAGACGGTTAGGGTGAGGATTGGACCTAGGGTTAGGGTTATGTTGAGGGCTATGGTTAGAGAGACGGTTAGGGTTAGGATTGGACCTAGGGTTAGGGTTATGTTGAGGGCTAGGGTTAGAGAGACGGTTAGTGTTATGATTGGACCTAGGGTTAGGGTTATGTTGAGTGCTAGGGTTATAGAGACGGTTAGGGTTAGGATTGGACCTAGGGTTAGGGTTATGTTGAGGGCTAGGGTTAGAGAGATGTTTAGGGTGAGGGTTCGACCTACGGTTAGGGTTATGTTGAGGGCTAGGGTTAGAGAGACGGTTAGTGTTAGGATTGGACCTAGGTTTAGGCATATGTTGATGGATAGGGTTAGAGAGAAGGTTAGGGTGAGGATTGGACCTAGGGTTAGGCTTATATTGAGGGCTAGGGTTAGAGAGACAGTTAGGGTTAGGATTGGACCTAGGGTTAGGGTTATGTTGAGGGCTAGGGTTAGAGAGACGGTTAGGGTTAGGATTGGACCTAGGGTTAGGGTTATGTTGAGGGCTAGGGTTAGAGAGACGGTTAGGGTGAGGATTGGATCTAGGGTTAGGTTTATGTTGAGGGCTAGGGTTAGAGAGATGGTTATTGTTAGGATTGGACATAAGGTTAGGGTTATGTTGAGGGCTAGGGTTAGAGAGACGGTTAGGGTGAGGATTGGACCTAGGGTTAGGGTTATGTTGAGGGCTAGGGTCAGAGAGATGGTTAGGTTGAGGATTGGACCTAGGGTTAGGGTTATTTTGAGAGCTAGGGTCAGAGAGACGGTTAGGGTTAGGATTGGATCTAGGGTTAGGGCTTTTTTGAGGGCTAGGGTTAGATCGACGGTTAGGGCAAGGATTGGACCTAGGGTTAGGGTTATGTTGAGGACTAGGGTTAGAGAGACGGTATGGGTAAGGATTGTACCTAGGGTTAGGGTTATGTTGAGGGCTAGGGTTAGAGAGACGGTTAGGGTTAGGATTATACCTAAGGTTAGGGTTAGGTTGAGGGCTAGGGTAGAGAGACGGTTAGTGTTAGGATTGGACCTAGGGTTAGGTTTATGTTGAGGGCTAGGGTTAGAGAGACGGTTAGGGTGAGGATTGAACCTAGGGTTAGGGTTATGTTTAGGGCTAGGGTTAGAGAGACGGTTAGGGCAAGGATTGGACCTAGGGTTAGGGTTATGTTGAGGGCTAGGGTTAGAGAGACGGTATGGGTTAGGATTGGAACTAGGGTTAGGGTTATGTTGAGGGCTAGGGTTAGAGAGACGGTTAGGGTTAGGATTATACCTAGGGTTAGGGTTAGGTTGAGGGCTAGGGTAGAGAGACGGTTAGGGTTAGGATTGGACCTAGGGTTAGGTTTATGTTGAGGGCTAGTGTTAGAGAGACGGTTAGGGTGAGGATTGGACCTAGAGTTAGGGTTATGTTTAGGGCTAGGGTTAGAGAGACGGTTAGGGTTAGGATTGGACCTAGGGTTAGGGTTATGTTGAGGGCTAGGGTTAGAAAGACGGTTAAGATTGGACCTAGGGTTAGGCTTATGTTGAGGGCTAGGGTTAGAGAGACAGTTAGGGTTAGGATTGGTCCGAGGGTTAGGGATATGTTCAGGGCTAGAGTTAGAGAGACGGATAGGGTTAGGATTGGACCTAGGGTTAGGGTTATGTTGAGGGCTAGGGTTAGAGAGACGGTTAGGGTTAGGATTGGACCTAGGGTTAGGGTTATGTTGAGGGCTAGGGTTAGAGCGAGGTTAGGGTTAGGATTGGACCTAGGGTTAGGCTTATGTTGAGGGCTAGGGTTAGAGAGACGTTTAGGGTGAGGATTGGACCTAGGGTTAGGGTTATGTTGAGGGCTAGGGTCAGAGAGACGGTTAGGGTTAGGATTGGACCTAGGGTTAGGGTTATGTTGAGAGCTAGGTTTAGACAGACAGTTAGGGTTAGGATTGGACCTAGGGTTAGGGTTATGCTGAGGGCTAGGGTCAGAGAGACGGTTAGGGTTAGGATTGGACCTAGGGTTAGGGTTAGGTTGAGGGCTAGGGTTAGAGAGACGGTTAGGGTTAGGATTGGACCTAGGGTTAGTGTTAGGTTGAGGGCTAGGGTTAGAGAGACGGTTAGTGTTAGGATTGGACCTAGGGTTAGGGTTATGTTGAGGGCTAGGGTTAGAGAGACGGTTAGGGTGAGGATTGGAACTAGGGTTAGTGTTATGTTGAGGGCTAGGGTTAGAGAGACGGTTAGGGTTAGGATTGGTCCTAGGGTTAGTGTTATGTTGAGGGCAAGAGTTAGAGAGACGGATAGGGTTAGGATTGGACCTAGGGTTAGGGTTATGTTGAGGGCTAGGGTTAGAGAGACGGTTAGTGTTAGGATTGGACCTAGGGTTAGGGCTATGTTGAGGGCTAGGGTTAGAGAGACGGTTAGGGTGAGGATTGGACCTACGGTTAGGGTTATGTTGAGGGCTATGGTTAGAGAGACGGTTAGGGTTAGGATTGGACCTAGGGTTAGGGTTATGTTGAGGGCTAGGGTTCGAGAGACGGTTAGTGTTATGATTGGACCTAGGGTTAGGGTTATGTTGAGGGCTAGGGTTAGAGAGACGGTTAGGGTTAGGATTGGACCTAGGGTTAATGTTAGGTTGAGGGCTAGGGTTAGAGAGACGGTTACGGTTAGGATTGGACTTAGGGTTAGGGTCATGTTGAGGGCTAGGGTTAGAGAGACGGTTAGGGTGAGGAATGGACCTAGGGTTAGGGTTATGTTTAGGGCTAGGGTTAGAGAGACGGTTAGGGTTAGGATTGGACCTAGGGTTAGGGTTATGTTGA
Source organism: Miniopterus schreibersii (assembly GCF_964146895.1). Taxonomy (NCBI): domain Eukaryota; kingdom Metazoa; phylum Chordata; class Mammalia; order Chiroptera; family Miniopteridae; genus Miniopterus; species Miniopterus schreibersii. The sequence goes on along the minus strand of NW_027669797.1, from coordinate 219,937 downwards.
GGGCTAGAGTTAGAAAGACGGTTAGGGTTAGGATTGGACCTAGGGTTAGGCTTATGTTGAGGGCTAGAGTTAGAGAGACAGTTAGGGTTAGGATTGGTCCTAGGGTTAGGGTTATGTTCAGGGCTAGAGTTAGAGAGACGGATAGGGTTAGGATTGGACCTAGGGTTAGGGTTATGTTGAGGGCTAGGGTTAGAGAGACGGTTAGGGTTAGGATTGGACCTAGGGTTAGGGTTATGTTGAGGGCTAGGGTTAGAGCGACGGTTAGGGTTAGGATTGGACCTAGGGTTAGGGTTAGGTTGAGGGCTAGGGTAAGAGAGACGGTTAGGTTTAGGATTGGACCTAGGGTTAGTGTTATGTTGAGGGCTAGGGTTAGAGAGACGGTTAGGGTTAGGATTGGACCTAGGGTTAGGGCTATGTTGAGGGCTAGGGTCAGAGAGACGGTTAGGGTTAGGATTGGACCTAGGGTTAGGGTTAGGTTGAGGGCTAGGGTTAGAGAGACGGTTAGGGTTAGGATTGGACCTAGGGTTAGGGTTATGTTGAGGGCTAGGGTTAGAGAGACGGTTAGGGTGAGGATTGGACCTAGGGTTAGGGTTATGTTGAGGGCTAGGGTCAGAGAGATGGTTAGGGTGAGGATTGGACCTAGGCTTAGGGTTATGTTGAGGGCTAGGGTTAGAGCGACGGTTAGGGTTAGGATTGTTCCTAGGGTTAGGGTTATGTTGAGGGCTAGGGTTAGAGAGACGGTTAGGGTGAGGATTGGAACTAGGGTTAGGGTTATGTTGGCAGCTAGGGTCAGAGAGACGGTTAGGGTTAGGATTGGACCTAGGGTTACGGCTTTGTTGAGGGCTAGGGTTAGAGCGACGGTTAGGGCAAGGATTGGACCTAGGGTTAGGGTTATGTTGAGGGCTAGGGTTAGAGAGACGGTATGGGTTAGGATTGGAACTAGGGTTAGGGTTATGTTGAGGGCTAGGGTTAGAGAGACGGTTAGGGTTAGGATTGGACCTAGGGTTAGGGTTAGGTTGAGGGCTAGGTTTAGAGAGACGGTTAGGGTTAGGATTGGACCTAGGGTTAGTGTTAGGTTGAGGGCTAGGGTTAGAGAGACGGTTAGTGTTAGGATTGGACCTAGGGTTAGGGTTATGTTGAGGGCTAGGGTTAGAGAGACGGTTAGGGTTAGGATTGGACCTAGGGTTAGGGCTATATTGAGGGCTAGGGTTAGAGAGATGGTTAGGGTGAGGATTGGACCTAGGGTTAGGGCTATATTGAGGGCTAGGGTTAGAGAGACAGTTAGTGTTATGATTGGACCTTGGGTTAGGGTTATGTTGAGGGCTAGGTTTATAGAGAAGGTTAGGATTAGGATTGGAACTAGGGTTAGGGTTATGTTGAGGGCTAGGGTTAGAGAGACTGTTAGGGTGAGGATTGGACATAGGTTTAGTGTTATGTTGAGGGCTAGGGTTAGAGAGACGGGTAGGGTGAGGATTGGACCTAGGGTTAGGGTTATGTTGAGGGGTAGGGTTAGAGAGACGGTTAGGGTGAGGATTGGCCCTAGGGTTAGGGTTATGTTGAGGGCTAGGGTTAGAGAGACGGTTAGGGTGAGGATTGGACCTAGGGTTAGGGTTATGTTGAGAGCTAGGGTCAGAGAGACGGTTAGGGTTAGGATTGGACCTAGGGTTAGGGTTATGTTGAGGGCTAGGGTTAGAGAGACGGTTAGGGTTAGGTTTGGACATAAGGTTAGGGTTATGTTGAGGGCTAGGGTCAGAGAGATGGTTAGGATGAGGATTGGACCTAGGGTTAGGGTTATGTTGAGGGCTAGGGTTAGAGCGACGGTTAGGGTTAGTATTGGACCTAGGGTTAGGGTTATGTTGAGGGCTAGGGTTAGAGAGACGGTTAGGGTGAGGATTGGACCTAGGGTTAGGGTTATGTTGAGGGCTAGGGTCAGAGAGATGGTTAGGGTGAGGATTGGACCTAGGGTTAGGGTTATGTTGAGGGCTAGGGTTAGAGAGATGGTTAGGGTGAGGGTTCGACCTAGGGTTAGGGTTATGTTGAGGGCTAGGGTTAGAGAGACGGTTAGTGTTAGGATTGGACCTAGGTTTAGGCATATGTTGATGGCTAGGGTTAGAGAGAAGGTTAGGGTGAGGATTGGACATAGGGTTAGTGTTATGTTGAGGGCTAGGGTTAGAGAGACGGTTAGGGTGAGGATTGGACCTAGGGTTAGGGTTATGTTGAGGGCTATGGTTAGAGAGACGGTTAGGGTTAGGATTGGACCTAGGGTTAGGGTTATGTTGAGGGCTAGGGTTAGAGAGACGGTTAGTGTTATGATTGGACCTAGGGTTAGGGTTATGTTGAGTGCTAGGGTTATAGAGACGGTTAGGGTTAGGATTGGACCTAGGGTTAGGGTTATGTTGAGGGCTAGGGTTAGAGAGATGGTTAGGGTGAGGGTTCGACCTACGGTTAGGGTTATGTTGAGGGCTAGGGTTAGAGAGACGGTTAGTGTTAGGATTGGACCTAGGTTTAGGCATATGTTGATGGATAGGGTTAGAGAGAAGGTTAGGGTGAGGATTGGACCTAGGGTTAGGCTTATATTGAGGGCTAGGGTTAGAGAGACAGTTAGGGTTAGGATTGGACCTAGGGTTAGGGTTATGTTGAGGGCTAGGGTTAGAGAGACGGTTAGGGTTAGGATTGGACCTAGGGTTAGGGTTATGTTGAGGGCTAGGGTTAGAGAGACGGTTAGGGTGAGGATTGGATCTAGGGTTAGGTTTATGTTGAGGGCTAGGGTTAGAGAGATGGTTATTGTTAGGATTGGACATAAGGTTAGGGTTATGTTGAGGGCTAGGGTTAGAGAGACGGTTAGGGTGAGGATTGGACCTAGGGTTAGGGTTATGTTGAGGGCTAGGGTCAGAGAGATGGTTAGGTTGAGGATTGGACCTAGGGTTAGGGTTATTTTGAGAGCTAGGGTCAGAGAGACGGTTAGGGTTAGGATTGGATCTAGGGTTAGGGCTTTTTTGAGGGCTAGGGTTAGATCGACGGTTAGGGCAAGGATTGGACCTAGGGTTAGGGTTATGTTGAGGACTAGGGTTAGAGAGACGGTATGGGTAAGGATTGTACCTAGGGTTAGGGTTATGTTGAGGGCTAGGGTTAGAGAGACGGTTAGGGTTAGGATTATACCTAAGGTTAGGGTTAGGTTGAGGGCTAGGGTAGAGAGACGGTTAGTGTTAGGATTGGACCTAGGGTTAGGTTTATGTTGAGGGCTAGGGTTAGAGAGACGGTTAGGGTGAGGATTGAACCTAGGGTTAGGGTTATGTTTAGGGCTAGGGTTAGAGAGACGGTTAGGGCAAGGATTGGACCTAGGGTTAGGGTTATGTTGAGGGCTAGGGTTAGAGAGACGGTATGGGTTAGGATTGGAACTAGGGTTAGGGTTATGTTGAGGGCTAGGGTTAGAGAGACGGTTAGGGTTAGGATTATACCTAGGGTTAGGGTTAGGTTGAGGGCTAGGGTAGAGAGACGGTTAGGGTTAGGATTGGACCTAGGGTTAGGTTTATGTTGAGGGCTAGGGTTAGAGAGACGGTTAGGGTGAGGATTGGACCTAGAGTTAGGGTTATGTTTAGGGCTAGGGTTAGAGAGACGGTTAGGGTTAGGATTGGACCTAGGGTTAGGGTTATGTTGAGGGCTAGGGTTAGAAAGACGGTTAAGATTGGACCTAGGGTTAGGCTTATGTTGAGGGCTAGGGTTAGAGAGACAGTTAGGGTTAGGATTGGTCCGAGGGTTAGGGATATGTTCAGGGCTAGAGTTAGAGAGACGGATAGGGTTAGGATTGGACCTAGGGTTAGGGTTATGTTGAGGGCTAGGGTTAGAGAGACGGTTAGGGTTAGGATTGGACCTAGGGTTAGGGTTATGTTGAGGGCTAGGGTTAGAGCGAGGTTAGGGTTAGGATTGGACCTAGGGTTAGGCTTATGTTGAGGGCTAGGGTTAGAGAGACGTTTAGGGTGAGGATTGGACCTAGGGTTAGGGTTATGTTGAGGGCTAGGGTCAGAGAGACGGTTAGGGTTAGGATTGGACCTAGGGTTAGGGTTATGTTGAGAGCTAGGTTTAGACAGACAGTTAGGGTTAGGATTGGACCTAGGGTTAGGGTTATGCTGAGGGCTAGGGTCAGAGAGACGGTTAGGGTTAGGATTGGACCTAGGGTTAGGGTTAGGTTGAGGGCTAGGGTTAGAGAGACGGTTAGGGTTAGGATTGGACCTAGGGTTAGTGTTAGGTTGAGGGCTAGGGTTAGAGAGACGGTTAGTGTTAGGATTGGACCTAGGGTTAGGGTTATGTTGAGGGCTAGGGTTAGAGAGACGGTTAGGGTGAGGATTGGAACTAGGGTTAGTGTTATGTTGAGGGCTAGGGTTAGAGAGACTGTTAGGGTTAGGATTGGTCCTAGGGTTAGTGTTATGTTGAGGGCAAGAGTTAGAGAGACGGATAGGGTTAGGATTGGACCTAGGGTTAGGGTTATGTTGAGGGCTAGGGTTAGAGAGACGGTTAGTGTTAGGATTGGACCTAGGGTTAGGGCTATGTTGAGGGCTAGGGTTAGAGAGACGGTTAGGGTGAGGATTGGACCTACGGTTAGGGTTATGTTGAGGGCTATGGTTAGAGAGACGGTTAGGGTTAGGATTGGACCTAGGGTTAGGGTTATGTTGAGGGCTAGGGTTCGAGAGACGGTTAGTGTTATGATTGGACCTAGGGTTAGGGTTATGTTGAGGGCTAGGGTTAGAGAGACGGTTAGGGTTAGGATTGGACCTAGGGTTAATGTTAGGTTGAGGGCTAGGGTTAGAGAGACGGTTACGGTTAGGATTGGACTTAGGGTTAGGGTCATGTTGAGGGCTAGGGTTAGAGAGACGGTTAGGGTGAGGATTGGACCTAGGGTTAGGGTTATGTTTAGGGCTAGGGTTAGAGAGACGGTTAGGGTTAGGATTGGACCTAGGGTTAGGGTTATGTTGAGGGCTAGAGTTAGAAAGACGGTTAGGGTTAGGATTGGACCTAGGGTTAGGCTTATGTTGAGGGCTAGGGTTAGAGAGACAGTTAGGGTTAGGATTGGTCCTAGGGTTAGGGTTATGTTCAGGGCTAGAGTTAGAGAGACGGATAGGGTTAGGATTGGACCTAGGGTTAGGGTTATGTTGAGGGCTAGGGTTAGAGAGACGGTTAGGGTTAGGATTGGACCTAGGGTTAGGGTTATGTTGAGGGCTAGGGTTAGAGCGACGGTTAGGGTTAGGATTGGACCTAGGGTTAGGGTTAGGTTGAGGGCTAGGGTAAGAGAGACGGTTAGGTTTAGGATTGGACCTAGGGTTAGTGTTATGTTGAGGGCTAGGGTTAGAGAGACGGTTAGGGTTAGGATTGGACCTAGGGTTAGGGCTATGTTGAGGGCTAGGGTCAGAGAGACGGTTAGGGTTAGGATTGGACCTAGGGTTAGGGTTAGGTTGAGGGCTAGGGTTAGAGAGACGGTTAGGGTTAGGATTGGACCTAGGGTTAGGGTTATGTTGAGGGCTAGGGTTAGAGAGACGGTTAGGGTGAGGATTGGACCTAGGGTTAGGGTTATGTTGAGGGCTAGGGTCAGAGAGATGGTTAGGGTGAGGATTGGACCTAGGCTTAGGGTTATGTTGAGGGCTAGGGTTAGAGCGACGGTTAGGGTTAGGATTGTTCCTAGGGTTAGGGTTATGTTGAGGGCTAGGGTTAGAGAGACGGTTAGGGTGAGGATTGGAACTAGGGTTAGGGTTATGTTGGCAGCTAGGGTCAGAGAGACGGTTAGGGTTAGGATTGGACCTAGGGTTACGGCTTTGTTGAGGGCTAGGGTTAGAGCGACGGTTAGGGCAAGGATTGGACCTAGGGTTAGGGTTATGTTGAGGGCTAGGGTTAGAGAGACGGTATGGGTTAGGATTGGAACTAGGGTTAGGGTTATGTTGAGGGCTAGGGTTAGAGAGACGGTTAGGGTTAGGATTGGACCTAGGGTTAGGGTTAGGTTGAGGGCTAGGTTTAGAGAGACGGTTAGGGTTAGGATTGGACCTAGGGTTAGTGTTAGGTTGAGGGCTAGGGTTAGAGAGACGGTTAGTGTTAGGATTGGACCTAGGGTTAGGGTTATGTTGAGGGCTAGGGTTAGAGAGACGGTTAGGGTTAGGATTGGACCTAGGGTTAGGGCTATATTGAGGGCTAGGGTTAGAGAGATGGTTAGGGTGAGGATTGGACCTAGGGTTAGGGCTATATTGAGGGCTAGGGTTAGAGAGACAGTTAGTGTTATGATTGGACCTTGGGTTAGGGTTATGTTGAGGGCTAGGTTTATAGAGAAGGTTAGGATTAGGATTGGAACTAGGGTTAGGGTTATGTTGAGGGCTAGGGTTAGAGAGACTGTTAGGGTGAGGATTGGACATAGGTTTAGTGTTATGTTGAGGGCTAGGGTTAGAGAGACGGGTAGGGTGAGGATTGGACCTAGGGTTAGGGTTATGTTGAGGGCTAGGGTTAGAGAGACGGTTAGGGTGAGGATTGGCCCTAGGGTTAGGGTTATGTTGAGGGCTAGGGTTAGAGAGACGGTTAGGGTGAGGATTGGACCTAGGGTTAGGGTTATGTTGAGAGCTAGGGTCAGAGAGACGGTTAGGGTTAGGATTGGACCTAGGGTTAGGGTTATGTTGAGGGCTAGGGTTAGAGAGACGGTTAGGGTTAGGTTTGGACATAAGGTTAGGGTTATGTTGAGGGCTAGGGTCAGAGAGATGGTTAGGATGAGGATTGGACCTAGGGTTAGGGTTATGTTGAGGGCTAGGGTTAGAGCGACGGTTAGGGTTACTATTGGACCTAGGGTTAGGGTTATGTTGAGGGCTAGGGTTAGAGAGACGGTTAGGGTGAGGATTGGACCTAGGGTTAGGGTTATGTTGAGGGCTAGGGTCAGAGAGATGGTTAGGGTGAGGATTGGACCTAGGGTTAGGGTTATGTTGAGGGCTAGGGTTAGAGCGACGGTTAGGGCAAGGATTGGACCCTGGGTTAGGGTTATGTTGAGGGCTAGGGTTAGAGAGACGGTATGGGTTAGGATTGGAACTAGGGTTAGGGTTATGTTGAGGGCTAGGGTTAGAGAGACGGTTAGGGTTAGGATTGGACCTAGGGTTAGGGTTAGGTTGAGGGCTAGGGTTAGAGAGACAGTTACGGTTAGGATTGGACTTAGGGTTAGGGTTATGTTGAGGGCTAGGGTTAGAGAGACGGTTAGGGTGAGGATTGGACCTAGGGTTAGGGTTATGTTGAGGGCTAGGGTTAGGTGACCATAGGGTTAGTATTGGACCTAGGGTTAGGGTTATGTTGAGGGCAACGTTTAGAGAGACAATTTGGGTTAGGATTGGACCTAGGGTTAGGGTTATGGTGAGTGCTAGGTTACAGAGACGGTTCAGATTAGGATTAGACCTAGGGTTAATTTTATGTTTAGGACTAGGGTTAGATACACGATTACGGTTAGGACTGGACCTAGGGTTAGGGTTCTGTTGAGGGCTAGGTTGAGAGAGAGGTTTCGGGTTAGGACTGGATCTAGGGTTAGGGTTATATTGAGGGCTAGGTTTAGAGAGACGGATCGATTTAGGATTGGACCTAGGGTTAGGGTTATATTGAGGGCTAGGGTTAGGTGGACGATTAGTGTTAGGATTGGACTTAGGGTTATGGTTGTCTTGAGGGCTTGGGTTAGAGAGAAGGTTCGAGTTAGGATTGGACCCAGGGTTAGGGTTATGATGAGGGCTAGGTTCAGAGAGACGGTTCGGGTTAGGATTGGACCTAGGGTTAGGGTTATGTTGAGTGCTAGGGGTAGAGAGATGATTAGGGTTAGGATTGGACCTAGGGTTAGGGTTATGTTGAGGGCTATGGTTAGAGAGACGGTTAGGGTTAGGATTGGACCTAGGGTTAGGGTTAGGTTGAGGGCTACGGTTAGAGAGACGGTTAGGGTTAGGATTGGACCTAGGGTTAGGGTTAGGTTGAGGGCTACGGTTAGAGAGACGGTTAGGGTTAGGATTGGACCTAGGGTTAGGGTTATGTTGAGGGCTAGGTTTAGAGAGACGGTTAGGGTGAGGATTGGACCTAAGGTTAGGGTTATGTTTAGGGCTAGGGTTAGAGAGACGGTTAGGGTTAGGATTGGACCTAGGGTTAGGGTTATGTTGAGGGCTAGGGTTAGAAAGACGGTTAGGGTTAGGATTGGACCTAGGGTTAGGCTTATGTTGAGGGCTAGGGTTAGAGAGACAGTTAGGGTTAGGATTGGTCCTAGGGTTAGGGTTATGTTCAGGGCTAGAGTTAGAGAGACGGATAGGGTTAGGATTGGACCTAGGGTTAGGGTCATGTTGAGGGCTAGGGTTAGAGAGACGGTTAGGGTTAGGATTGGACCTAGGGTTAGGGTTATGTTGAGGGCTAGGGTTAGAGCGATGGTTAGGGATAGGATAGGACCTAGGGTTAGGGTTATGTTGAGGGCTAGGGTTAGAGAGACGGTTAGGGTGAGGTTTGGACCTAGGGTGAGGGTTATGTTGAGGACTAGGGTCAGAGAGACAGTTAGGGTTAGGGTTGGACCTAGGGTTAGGGTTATGTTGAGGGCTAGGGTTAGAGAGACGGTTAGGGTTAGGATTGGACCTAGGGTTAGGGTTAGGTTGAGGGCTAGGGTAAGAGAGACGGTTAGGTTTACGATTGGACCTAGGGTTAGTGTTATGTTGAGGGCTAGGGTTAGAAAAACGGTTAGGGTTAGGATTGGACCTAGGGTTAGGGCTATGTTGAGGGCTAGGGTCAGAGAGACGGTTAGGGTTAGGATTGGACCTAGGGTTAGTGTTATGTTGAGGGCTAGGGTTAGAGAGACGGTTAGTGTTAGGATTGGACCTAGGGTTAGGGTTATGTTGAGGGCTAGGGTTAGAGAGACGGTTAGGGTGAGGATTGGACCTAGGGTTAGGGTTATGTTGAGGGCTAGGGTTAGAGAGACGGTTAGGGTGAGGATTGGACCTAGGGTTAGGGTTATGTTGAGGGCTAGGTTCAGAGAGACGGTTAGGGTTAGGATTGGACCTAGGGTTAGGGTTATGTTGAGGGATAGGGTTAGAAAGACGGTTAGGGTTAGGATTGGACCTAGGGTTAGGCTTATGTTGAGGGCTAGGGTTAGAGAGACGGTTAGGGTTAGGATTGGTCCTAGGGTTAGGGTTATGTTCAGGGCTAGAGTTAGAGAGACGAATAGGGTTAGGATTGGACCTAGGGTTAGGGTTATGTTGAGGGCTAGGGTTAGAGAGAAGGTTAGGGTTAGGATTGGACCTAGGGTTAGGGTTATGTTGAGGGCTAGGGTTAGAGCGATGGTTAGGGTTACGATAGGACCTAGGGATAGGGTTATGTTGAGGGCTAGGGTTAGAGGGACGGTTTGGGTTAGGATTGGACCTAGGGTTAGGGTTATGTTGACGGCTAGGTTTAGAGAGACGGTTAGGGTGAGGATTGGACCTAGGGTTAGGGTTATGTTGAGGGCTAGGGTCAGAGAGATGGTTAGGGTGAGGATTGGACCTAGGGTTAGAGTTATGTTGAGGGCTAGGGTTAGAGCGACGGTTAGGGTTAGGATTGGACCTAGGGTTAGGGTTATGTTGAGGGCTAGGGTTAGAGAGACGGTTAGGGTGAGGATTGGACCTAGGGTTAGGGTTATGTTGAGGGCTAGGGTCAGAGAGATGGTTAGGGTGAGGATTGGACCTAGGGTTAGGGTTATGTTGAGGGCTAGGGTTAGAGAGACGGTTAGGGTGAGGATTGGACCTAGGGTTAGGGTTATGTTGAGGGCTAGGTTCAGAGAGACGGTTAGGGTTAGGATTGGACCTAGGGTTAGGGTTATGTTGAGGGATAGGGTTAGAAAGACGGTTAGGGTTAGGATTGGACCTAGGGTTAGGCTTATGTTGAGGGCTAGGGTTAGAGAGACAGTTAGGGTTAGGATTGGTCCTAGGGTTAGGGTTATGTTCAGGGCTAGAGTTAGAGAGACGAATAGGGTTAGGATTGGACCTAGGGTTAGGGTTATGTTGAGGGCTAGGGTTAGAGAGAAGGTTAGGGTTAGGATTGGACCTAGGGTTAGGGTTATGTTGAGGGCTAGGGTTAGAGCGATGGTTAGGGTTACGATAGGACCTAGGGATAGGGTTATGTTGAGGGCTAGGGTTAGAGGGACGGTTTGGGTTAGGATTGGACCTAGGGTTAGGGTTATGTTGACGGCTAGGGTTAGAGAGACGGTTAGGGTGAGGATTGGACTTAGGGTTAGGGTTATGTTGAGGGCTAGGGTTAGAGAGACGGTTAGGGTTAGGATTGGACCTAGGGTTAGGGTTAGGTTGAGGGCTAGGGTAAGAGAGACGGTTAGGTTTAGGATTGGACCTAGGGTTAGTGTTATGTTGAGGGCTAGGGTTAGAGAAACGGTTAGGGTTAGGATTGGACCTAGGGTTAGGGCTATGTTGAGGGCTAGGGTCAGAGAGACGGTTAGGGTTAGGATTGGACCTAGGGTTAGGGTTATGTTGAGGGCTAGGGTTAGAGAGACGGTTAGTGTTAGGATTGGACCTAGGGTTAGGGTTATGTTGAGGGCCAGGTTTAGAGAGACGGTTAGGGTGAGGATTGGACCTAGGGTTAGGGTTATGTTGAGGGCTAGGGTTAGAGAGACGGTTAGGGTTAGGATTGGACCTAGGGTTAGGGTTATGTTGAGGGCTAGGGTTAGAGAGACGGTTAGTGTTAGGATTGGACCTAGGGTTAGGGTTAGGTTGAGGGCTAGGGTAAGAGAGACGGTTAGGGTGAGGATTGGACCTAGGGTTAGGGTTATGTTGAGGGCTAGGGTTAGAGAGATGGTTAGGGTTAGGATTGGACCTAGGGTTAGGGCTATGTTGAGGGCTAGGGTGAGAGAGACGGTTAGGGTTAGGATTGGACCTAGGGTTAGGGTTATGTTGAGGGATAGGGTTAGACAGACAGTTAGGGTTGGGATTGGACCTAGGGTTAGGGTTATGCTGAGTGCTAGGGTCAGAGAGACGGTTAGGGTTAGGATTGGACCTAGGGTTAGGGTTAGGTTGAGGGCTAGGGTTAGAGAGACGGTTAGGGTTAGGATTGGACGTAGGGTTAGGGCTATGTTGAGGGCTAGGGTTAGAGAGACGGTTAGGGTGAGGATTGGACCTAGGGTTAGGGTTATGTTGAGGACTAGGGTCAGAGAGACTGTTAGGGTTAGGTTTGGACCTAGGGTTAGGGTTATGTTGAGGGCTAGGGTTAGACAGACAGTTAGGGTTAGGATTGGACCTAGGGTTAGGGTTATGCTGAGGGCTAGGGTCAGAGAGACGTTTAGGGTTAGGATTGGACCTAGGGTTAGGGTTAGGTTGAGGGCTAGGGTTAGAGAGACGGTTAGGGTTAGGATTGGACCTAGGGTTAGGGTTAGGTTGAGGGCTAGGGTAAGAGAGACGGTTAGGTTTAGGATTGGACCTAGGCTTAGTGTTATGTTGAGGGCTAGGGTTAGAGAGATGGTTAGGGTTAGGATTGGACCTAGGGTTAGGGCTATGTTGAGGGCTAGGGTGAGAGAGACGGTTAGGGTTAGGATTGGACCTAGGGTTAGGGTTAGGTTGAGGGCTAGGTTTAGAGAGACGGTTAGGGTTAGGATTGGACCTAGGGTTAGGGTTATGTTGAGGGCTAGGGTTAGAGAGACGGTTAGGGTGAGGATTGGACCTAGGGTTAGGGTTATGTTGAGTTCTAGGGTTAGAGAGACGGTTAGGGTGAGGATTGGACCTAGGGTTAGGGTTATGTTGAGGGCTAGGGTCAGAGAGACGGTTAGGGTTAGGATTGGACCTAGGGTTAGGGTTATGTTGAGGGCTAGGGTTAGAGAGACGGTTAGGGTGAGGATTGGACCTAGGGTTAGGGTTATGTTGAGGGCTAGGGTCAGAGAGATGGTTAGGGTGAGGATTGGACCTAGGGTTAGGGTTATGTTGAGGGCTAGGGTTAGATCGACGGTTAGGGTTAGGATTGGACCTAGGGTTAGGGTTAGGTTGAGGGCTAGGGTAAGAGAGACGGTTAGGTTTAGGATTGGACCTAGGGTTAGTGTTATGTTGAGGGCTAGGGTTAGAGAAACGGTTAGGGTTAGGATTGGACCTAGGGTTAGGGTTATGTTGAGGGCTAGGGTTAGAGAGACGGTTAGGGTGAGGATTGGACCTAGGGTTAGGGTTATGTTGAGGGCTAGGGTCAGAGAGACGGTTAGGGTTAGGATTGGACCAAGGGTTAGGGTTATGTTGAGGGATAGGGTTAGACAGACAGTTAGGGTTGGGATTGGACCTAGGGTTAGGGTTATGCTGAGTGCTAGGGTCAGAGAGACGGTTAGGGTTAGGATTGGACCTAGGGTTAGGGTTAGGTTGAGGGCTAGGGTTAGAGAGACGGTTAGGGTTAGGATTGGACCTAGGGTTAGGGCTATGTTGAGGGCTAGGGTTAGAGAGACGGTTAGGGTGAGGATTGGACCTAGGGTTAGGGTTATGTTGAGGACTAGGGTCAGAGAGACTGTTAGGGTTAGGGTTGGACCTAGGGTTAGGGTTATGTTGAGGGCTAGGGTTAGAGAGACGCTTAGGGTGAGGATTGGACCTAGGGTTAGGGTTAGGTTGAGGGCTAGGGTAAGAGAGACGGTTAGGTTTAGGATTGGACCTACGCTTAGTGTTATGTTGAGGGCTAGGGTTAGAGAGATGGTTAGGGTTAGGATTGGACCTAGGGTTAGGGCTATGTTGAGGGCTAGGGTGAGAGAGACGGTTAGGGTTAGGATTGGACCTAGGGTTAGGGTTAGGTTGAGGGCTAGGGTTAGAGTTACGGTTAGGGTTAGGATTGGACCTAGGGTTAGGGTTATGTTGAGGGCTAGGGTTAGAGAGACGGTTAGGGTGAGGATTGGACCTAGGGTTAGGGTTATGTTGAGTTCTAGGGTTAGAGAGACGGTTAGGGTGAGGATTGGACCTAGAGTTAGGGTTATGTTGAGGGCTAGGGTCAGAGAGACGGTTAGGGTTAGGATTGGAGCTAGGGTTAGGGTTATATTGAGGGATAGGGTTAGACAGACAGTTAGGGTTAGGATTGGACCTAGGGTTAGGGTTATGCTGAGGGCTAGGGTCAGAGAGACGGTTAGGGTTAGGATTGGACCTAGGGTTAGGGTTAGGTTGAGGGCTAGGGTTAGAGAGACGGTTAGGGTTAGGATTGGACCTAGGGTTAGTGTTAGGTTGAGGGCTAGGGTTAGAGAGACGGTTAGTGTTAGGATTGGACCTAGGGTTAGGGTTATGTTGAGGGCTAGGGTTAGAGAGACGCTTAGGGTGAGGATTGGACCTAGGGTTAGTGTTATGTTGAGGGCTAGGGTTAGAGAGACGGTTAGGGTTAGGATTGGTCCTAGGGTTAGTGTTATGTTGAGGGCAAGAGTTAGAGAGACGGATAGGGTTAGGATTGGACCTAGGGTTAGGGTTATGTTGAGGGCTAGGGTTAGAGAGACGGTTAGTGTTAGGATTGGACCTAGGGTTAGGGTTATGTTGAGGGCTAGGGTTAGAGAGACGGTTAGGGTGAGGATTGGACCTAGGGTTAGGGTTATGTTGAGGGCTAGGGTTAGAGAGACGGTTAGGGTGAGGATTGGACCTAGGGTTAGGGTTATGTTGAGGGCTAGGGTTAGAGAGACGGTTAGGTTTAGGATTGGACCTAGGGTTAGGGTTATGTTGAGGGCTAGGGTCAGAGAGATGGTTAGGGTGAGGATTGGACCTAGGGTTAGGGTTATGTTGAGGGCTAGGGTTAGATCGACGGTTAGGGTTAGGATTGGACCTAGGGTTAGGGCTTTGTTGAGGGCTAGGGTTAGAGCGACGGTTAGGGTTAGGATTGGACCTAGGGTTAGGGCTTTGTTGAGGGCTAGGGTTAGAGCGACGGTTAGGGCAAGGATTGGACCTAGGGTTAGGGTTATGTTGAGAGCTAGGGTTAGAGAGACGGTATGGGTTAGGATTGGACCTAGGGTTAGGGTTATGTTGAGGGCTAGGGTTAGAGAGACGGTTAGGGTTAGGATTGGACCTAGGGTTAGGGTTAGGTTGAGGGCTACGGTTAGAGAGACGGTTAGGGTTAGGATTGGACCTAGGGTTAGGGTTATGTTGAGGGCTAGGTTTAGAGAGACGGTTAGGGTGAGGATTGGACCTAAGGTTAGGGTTATGTTTAGGGCTAGGGTTAGAGAGACGGTTAGGGTTAGGATTGGACCTAGGGTTAGGGTTATGTTGAGGGCTAGGGTTAGAAAGACGGTTAGGGTTAGGATTGGACCTAGGGTTAGGCTTATGTTGAGGGCTAGGGTTAGAGAGACAGTTAGGGTTAGGATTGGTCCTAGGGTTAGGGTTATGTTCAGGGCTAGAGTTAGAGAGACGGATAGGGTTAGGATTGGACCTAGGGTTAGGGTTATGTTGAGGGCTAGGGTTAGAGAGACGGTTAGGGTTAGGATTGGACCTAGGGTTAGGGTTATGTTGAGGGCTAGGGTTAGAGCGATGGTTAGGGATAGGATAGGACCTAGGGTTAGGGTTATGTTGAGGGCTAGGGTTAGAGAGACGGTTAGGGTGAGGTTTGGACCTAGGGTGAGGGTTATGTTGAGGACTAGGGTCAGAGAGACAGTTAGGGTTAGGGTTGGACCTAGGGTTAGGGTTATGTTGAGGCTAGGGTTAGAGAGACGGTTAGGGTTAGGATTGGACCTAGGGTTAGGGTTAGGTTGAGGGCTAGGGTAAGAGAGACGGTTAGGTTTACGATTGGACCTAGGGTTAGTGTTATGTTGAGGGCTAGGGTTAGAAAAACGGTTAGGGTTAGGATTGGACCTAGGGTTAGGGCTATGTTGAGGGCTAGGGTCAGAGAGACGGTTAGGGTTAGGATTGGACCTAGGGTTAGTGTTATGTTGAGGGCTAGGGTTAGAGAGACGGTTAGTGTTAGGATTGGACCTAGGGTTAGGGTTATGTTGAGGGCTAGGGTTAGAGAGACGGTTAGGGTGAGGATTGGACCTAGGGTTAGGGTTATGTTGAGGGCTAGGGTTAGAGAGACGGTTAGGGTGAGGATTGGACCTAGGGTTAGGGTTATGTTGAGGGCTAGGGTCAGAGAGACGGTTAGGGTTAGGATTGGACCTAGGGTTAGGGTTATGTTGAGGGATAGGGTTAGAAAGACGGTTAGGGTTAGGATTGGACCTAGGGTTAGGCTTATGTTGAGGGCTAGGGTTAGAGAGACGGTTAGGGTTAGGATTGGTCCTAGGGTTAGGGTTATGTTCAGGGCTAGAGTTAGAGAGACGAATAGGGTTAGGATTGGACCTAGGGTTAGGGTTATGTTGAGGGCTAGGGTTAGAGAGAAGGTTAGGGTTAGGATTGGACCTAGGGTTAGGGTTATGTTGAGGGCTAGGGTTAGAGCGATGGTTAGGGTTACGATAGGACCTAGGGATAGGGTTATGTTGAGGGCTAGGGTTAGAGGGACGGTTTGGGTTAGGATTGGACCTAGGGTTAGGGTTATGTTGACGGCTAGGTTTAGAGAGACGGTTAGGGTGAGGATTGGACTTAGGGTTAGGGTTATGTTGAGGGCTAGGGTTAGAGAGACGGTTAGGGTTAGGATTGGACCTAGGGTTAGGGTTAGGTTGAGGGCTAGGGTAAGAGAGACGGTTAGGTTTAGGATTGGACCTAGGGTTAGTGTTATGTTGAGGGCTAGGGTTAGAGAAACGGTTAGGGTTAGGATTGGACCTAGGGTTAGGGCTATGTTGAGGGCTAGGGTCAGAGAGACGGTTAGGGTTAGGATTGGACCTAGGGTTAGGGTTATGTTGAGGGCTAGGGTTAGAGAGACGGTTAGTGTTAGGATTGGACCTAGGGTTAGGGTTATGTTGAGGGCCAGGTTTAGAGAGACGGTTAGGGTGAGGATTGGACCTAGGGTTAGGGTTATGTTGAGGGCTAGGGTTAGAGAGACGGTTAGGGTTAGGATTGGACCTAGGGTTAGGGTTATGTTGAGGGCTAGGGTTAGAGAGACGGTTAGTGTTAGGATTGGACCTAGGGTTAGGGTTAGGTTGAGGGCTAGGGTAAGAGAGACGGTTAGGGTGAGGATTGGACCTAGGGTTAGGGTTATGTTGAGGGCTAGGGTTAGAGAGATGGTTAGGGTTAGGATTGGACCTAGGGTTAGGGCTATGTTGAGGGCTAGGGTGAGAGAGACGGTTAGGGTTAGGATTGGACCTAGGGTTAGGGTTATGTTGAGGGATAGGGTTAGACAGACAGTTAGGGTTGGGATTGGACCTAGGGTTAGGGTTATGCTGAGTGCTAGGGTCAGAGAGACGGTTAGGGTTAGGATTGGACCTAGGGTTAGGGTTAGGTTGAGGGCTAGGGTTAGAGAGACGGTTAGGGTTAGGATTGGACCTAGGGTTAGGGCTATGTTGAGGGCTAGGGTTAGAGAGACGGTTAGGGTGAGGATTGGACCTAGGGTTAGGGTTATGTTGAGGACTACGGTCAGAGAGACTGTTAGGGTTAGGGTTGGACCTAGGGTTAGGGTTATGTTGAGGGCTAGGGTTAGACAGACAGTTAGGGTTAGGATTGGACCTAGGGTTAGGGTTATGCTGAGGGCTAGGGTCAGAGAGACGTTTAGGGTTAGGATTGGACCTAGGGTTAGGGTTAGGTTGAGGGCTAGGGTTAGAGAGACGGTTAGGGTTAGGATTGGACCTAGGGTTAGGGTTAGGTTGAGGGCTAGGGTAAGAGAGACGGTTAGGTTTAGGATTGGACCTAGGCTTAGTGTTATGTTGAGGGCTAGGGTTAGAGAGATGGTTAGGGTTAGGATTGGACCTAGGGTTAGGGCTATGTTGAGGGCTAGGGTGAGAGAGACGGTTAGGGTTAGGATTGGACCTAGGGTTAGGGTTAGGTTGAGGGCTAGGGTTAGAGAGACGGTTAGGGTTAGGATTGGACCTAGGGTTAGGGTTATGTTGAGGGCTAGGGTTAGAGAGACGGTTAGGGTGAGGATTGGACCTAGGGTTAGGGTTATGTTGAGTTCTAGGGTTAGAGAGACGGTTAGGGTGAGGATTGGACCTAGGGTTAGGGTTATGTTGAGGGCTAGGGTCAGAGAGACGGTTAGGGTTAGGATTGGAGCTAGGGTTAGGGTTATATTGAGGGATAGGGTTAGACAGACAGTTAGGGTTAGGATTGGACCTAGGGTTAGGGTTATGCTGAGGGCTAGGGTCAGAGAGACGGTTAGGGTTAGGATTGGACCTAGGGTTAGGGTTAGGTTGAGGGATAGGGTTAGAGAGACGGTTAGGGTTAGGATTGGACCTAGGGTTAGTGTTAGGTTGAGGGCTAGGGTTAGAGAGACGGTTAGTGTTAGGATTGGACCTAGGGTTAGGGTTATGTTGAGGGCTAGGGTTAGAGAGACGCTTAGGGTGAGGATTGGACCTAGGGTTAGTGTTATGTTGAGGGCTAGGGTTAGAGAGACGGTTAGGGTTAGGATTGGTCCTAGGGTTAGTGTTATGTTGAGGGCAAGAGTTAGAGAGACGGATAGGGTTAGGATTGGACCTAGGGTTAGGGTTATGTTGAGGGCTAGGGTTAGAGAGACGGTTAGTGTTAGGATTGGACCTAGGGTTAGGGTTATGTTGAGGGCTAGGGTTAGAGAGACGGTTAGGGTGAGGATTGGACCTAGGGTTAGGGTTATGTTGAGGGCTAGGGTCAGAGAGATGGTTAGGGTGAGGATTGGACCTAGGGTTAGGGTTATGTTGAGGGCTAGGGTCAGAGAGATGGTTAGGGTGAGGATTGGACCTAGGGTTAGAGTTATGTTGAGGGCTAGGGTTAGAGCGACGGTTAGGGTTAGGATTGGACCTAGGGTTAGGGTTATGTTGAGGGCTAGGGTTAGAGAGACGGTTAGGGTGAGGATTGGACCTAGGGTTAGGGTTATGTTGAGGGCTAGGGTCAGAGAGATGGTTAGGGTGAGGATTGGACCTAGGGTTAGGGTTATGTTGAGGGCTAGGGTTAGATCGACGGTTAGGGTTAGGATTGGACCTAGGGTTAGGGCTTTGTTGAGGGCTAGGGTGAGAGCGACGGTTAGGGTTAGGATTGGACCTAGGGTTAGGGCTTTGTTGAGGGCTAGGGTTAGAGCGACGGTTAGGGCAAGGATTGGACCTAGGGTTAGGGTTATGTTGAGGGCTAGGGTTAGAGAGACGGTATGGGTTAGGATTGGACCTAGGGTTAGGGTTATGTTGAGGGCTAGGGTTAGAGAGACGGTTAGGGTTAGGATTGGACCTAGGGTTAGGGTTAGGTTGAGGGCTAGGGTTAGAGAGACGGTTAGGGTTAGGATTTGACCTAGGGTTAGGGTTATGTTGAGGGCTAGGTTTAGAGACACGGTTAGGGTGAGGATTGGACCTAGGGTTAGGGTTATGTTTAGGGCTAGGGTTAGAGAGACGGTTAGGGTTAGGATTGGACCTAGGGTTAGGGTTATGTTGAGGGCTAGGGTTAGAAAGACGGTTAGGGTTAGGATTGGACCTAGGGTTAGGCTTATGTTGAGGGCTAGGGTTAGAGAGACAGTTAGGGTTAGGATTGGTCCTAGGGTTAGGGTTATGTTCAGGGCTAGAGTTAGAGAGACGGATAGGGTTAGGATTGGACCTAGGGTTAGGGTTATGTTGAGGGCTAGGGTTAGAGAGACGGTTAGGGTTAGGATTGGACCTAGGGTTAGGGTTATGTTGAGGGCTAGGGTTAGAGCGATGGTTAGGGATAGGATAGGACCTAGGGTTAGGGTTATGTTGAGGGCTAGGGTTAGAGAGACGGTTAGGGTGAGGTTTGCACCTAGGGTGAGGGTTATGTTGAGGACTAGGGTCAGAGAGACAGTTAGGGTTAGGGTTGGACCTAGGGTTAGGGTTATGTTGAGGGCTAGGGTTAGAGAGACGGTTAGGGTTAGGATTGGACCTAGGGTTAGGGTTAGGTTGAGGGCTAGGGTAAGAGAGACGGTTAGGTTTAGGATTGGACCTAGGGTTAGTGTTATGTTGAGGGCTAGGGTTAGAGAAACGGTTAGGGTTAGGATTGGACCTAGGGTTAGGGCTATGTTGAGGCCTAGGGTCAGAGAGACCGTTAGGGTTAGGATTGGACCTAGGGTTAGGGTTATGTTGAGGGCTAGGGTTAGAGAGACGGTTAGTGTTAGGATTGGACCTAGGGTTAGGGTTATGTTGAGGGCTAGGGTTAGAGAGACGGTTAGGATGAGGATTGGACCTAGGGTTAGGGTTATGTTGAGGGCTAGGGTTAGAGAGACGGTTAGGGTGAGGATTGGACCTAGGGTTAGGGTTATGTTGAGGGCTAGGGTCAGAGAGACGGTTAGGGTTAGTATTGGACCTAGGGTTAGGGTTATGTTGAGGGCTAGGGTTAGAAAGACGGTTAGGGTTAGGATTGGACCTAGGGTTAGGCTTATGTTGAGGGCTAGGGTTAGAGAGACAGTTAGGGTTAGGATTGGTCCTAGGGTTAGGGTTATGTTCAGGGCTAGAGTTAGAGAGATGGATAGGGTTAGGATTGGACCTAGGGTTAGGGTTATGTTGAGGGCTAGGGTTAGAGAGAAGGTTAGGGTTAGGATTGGACCTAGGGTTAGGGTTATGTTGAGGGCTAGGGTTAGAGCGATGGTTAGGGTTAGGATAGGACCTAGGGATAGGGTTATGTTGAGGGCTAGGGTTAGAGGGACGGTTTGGGTTAGGATTGGACCTAGGGTTAGGGTTATGTTGACGGCTAGGTTTAGAGAGACGGTTAGGGTGAGGATTGGACTTAGGGTTAGGGTTATGTTGAGGGCTAGGGATAGAGAGACGGTTAGGGTGAGGTTTGGACCTAGGGTGAGGATTATGTTGAGGACTAGGGTCAGAGAGAAAGTTAGGGTTAGGGTTGGACCTAGGGTTAGGGTTATGTTGAGGGCTAGGGTTAGAGAGACGGTTAGGGTTAGGATTGGACCTAGGGTTAGGGTTAGGTTGAGGGCTAGGGTAAGAGAGACGGTTAGGTTTAGGATTGGACCTAGGGTTAGTGTTATGTTGAGGGCTAGGGTTAGAGAAACGGTTAGGGTTAGGATTGGACCTAGGGTTAGGGCTATGTTGAGGGCTAGGGTCAGAGAGACGGTTAGGGTTAGAATTGGACCTAGGGTTAGGGTTATGTTGAGGGCTAGGGTTAGAGAGACGGTTAGTGTTAGGATTGGACCTAGGGTTAGGGTTATGTTGAGGGCTAGGGTTAGAAAGACGGTTAGGGTTAGGATTGGACCTAGGGTTAGGCTTATGTTGAGGGCTAGGGTTAGAGAGACAGTTAGGGTTAGGATTGGTCCTAGGGTTAGGGTTATGTTCAGGGCTAGAGTTAGAGAGACGGATAGGGTTAGGATTGGACCTAGGGTTAGGGTTATGTTGAGGGCTAGGGTCAGAGAAACGGTTAGGGTTAGGATTGGACCTAGGGTTAGGGCTATGTTGCGGGCTAGGGTCAGAGAGACGGTTAGGGTTAGGATTGGACCTAGGGTTAGGGTTATGTTGAGGGCTAGGGTTAGAGAGACGGTTAGGGTGAGGGTTCGACCTAGGGTTAGGGTTATGTTGAGGGTAGGGTTAGAGAGACGGGTAGTGTTAAGATTGGACCTAGGGTTAGGGATATGTTGATGGCTAGGGTTAGAAAGAAGGTTAGGGTTAGGATTGGACCTAAGGTTAGGCTTATGTTGAGGGCTAGGTTTAGAGAGACAGTTAGGGTTAGGATTGGTCCTAGGGTTAGGGTTATGTTCAGGGCTAGATTTAGAGAGACGGATAGGGTTAGGATTGTACCTAGGGTTAGGGTTATGTTGAGGTCTAGGGTTAGAGAGACGGTTAGGGTTAGGATTCGACCTAGGGTTAGGGTTATGTTGAGGGCTAGGGTTAGAGAGACGGTTAGGGTTAGGACTGGACCTAGGGTTAGGGTTATGATGAGGGCTAGGGTTGGAGAGACGGTTAGGGTTAGGATTGGTCCTAGGGTTAGGGTTATGTTGAGGGCTAGAGTTAGAAAGACGGATAGGGTTAGGATTGGACCTAGGGTTAGCGTTATGTTGAGGGCTAGGGTTAGAGAGACGGTTAGGGTGAGGATTGGTTTTAGGGTTAGGGTTATGTTGAGGGCTAGGGTTAGAGAGACGGTTAGGGTTAGGATTAGACCTAGGGTTAGGGTTATGTTGAGCCTAGGGTTAGAGAGACGGTAGGGTGAGGATTGGACCTAGGGTTAGGCTTATGTTGAGGGCTAGGGTTAGAGAGAGGTTAGGGTGAGGATTGGACCTAGGGTTAGGGTTATGTTGAGGGCTAGGGTTAGAGAGAAGGTTAGGGTGAGGATTGGATTTAGGGTTAGGGTTATGTTGAGGGCTAGGGTTAGAGAGACGGTTAGGGTTAGGATTGGACCTAGGGTTAGGGTTATGTTGAGCCTAAGGTTAGAGAGACGGTTAGGGTGAGGATTGGACCTATGGGTAGAGTTATGTTGAGGGCTAGGGATAGAGAGAGGGTTAGGGTGAGGATTGGACCTAGGGTTATGGTTATGTTGACGGGTAGGGTCAGAGGGATGGTTAGGGTGAGGATTGGACCTAGGGTTAGAGTTATGATGAGGGCTAGGGTTAGAGCGACGGTTAGGGTTAGGATTGGACCTAGGGTTAGGGTTATGTTGAGGGCTAGGGTTAGAGAGACGGTTTTGGTTAGGATTGGACCTAGGGTTAGGGTTATGTTGAGGGCTAGGGTTAGAGCGACGGTTAGGGTGAGGATTGGACCTAGGGTTAGGGTTATGTTGAGGGCTAGGGTTATAGAGACGGTTAAGGTTAGGATTGTACCTAGGGTTAGGGTTATGTTGAGGGCTAGGGTTAGAGAGACGGTTACGGTGAGGATTGGATCTAGGGTTAGGGTTATGTTGAGGGCTAGGGTTAGAGAGACGGTTAGTGTTACGATTGTACCTAGGGGTTAGGGTTATGTTGAGGGCTAGGGTGAGAGAGACGGTTAGGGTGACGATTGGACCTAGGGTTAGGGTTATGTTGAGGGCTAGGGTTAGAGAGACGGTTAGGGTGAGGGTTCGACCTAGGGTTAGGGTTATGTTGAGGGTAGGGTTAGAGAGACGGGTAGTGTTAGGATTGGACCTAGGGTTAGGGATATGTTGATGGCTATGGTTAGAAAGAAGGTTAGGGTTAGGATTGGACCTAAGGTTAGGCTTATGTTGAGGGCTAGGTTTAGAGAGACAGTTAGGGTTAGGATTGGTCCTAGGGTTAGGGTTATGTTCAGGGCTAGATTTAGAGAGACGGATAGGGTTAGGATTGGACCTAGGGTTAGGGTTATGTTGAGGTCTAGGGTTAGAGAGACGGTTAGGGTTAGGATTGGACCTAGGGTTAAGGTTATGTTGAGGGCTAGGGTTAGAGAGACGGTTAGGGTTAGGGTTAGGACTGGACCTAGGGTTAGGGTATGATGAGGGCTAGGGTTGGAGAGACGGTTAGGGTTAGGATTGGTCCTAGGGTTAGGGTTATGTTGAGGGCTAGAGTTAGAAAGACGGATAGGGTTAGGATTGGACCTAGGGTTAGCGTTATGTTGAGGGCTAGGGTTAGAGAGACGGTTAGGGTGAGGATTGGATTTAGGGTTAGGATTATGTTGAGGGCTAGGGTTAGAGAGACGGTTAGGGTTAGGATTAGACCTAGGGTTAGGGTTATGTTGAGCCTAGGGTTAGAGAGACGGTTAGGGTGAGGATTGGACCTAGGGTTAGGCTTATGTTGAGGGCTAGGGTTAGAGAGAGGTTAGGGTGAGGATTGGACCTAGGGTTAGGGTTATGTTGAGGGCTAGGGTTAGAGAGAAGGTTAGGGTGAGGATTGGATTTAGGGTTAGGGTTATGTTGAGGGCTAGGGTTAGAGAGACGGTTAGGGTTAGGATTGGACCTAGGGTTAGGGTTATGTTGAGCCTAAGGTTAGAGAGACGGTTAGGGTGAGGATTGGACCTATGGGTAGAGTTATGTTGAGGGCTAGGGATAGAGAGAGGGTTAGGGTGAGGATTGGACCTAGGGTTACGGTTATGTTGACGGGTAGGGTCAGAGAGATGGTTAGGGTGAGGATTGGACCTAGGGTTAGGGTTATGATGAGGGCTAGGGTTAGAGCGACGGTTAGGGTTAGGATTGGACCTAGGGTTAGGGTTATGTTGAGGGCTAGGGTTAGAGAGACGGTTTTGGTTAGGATTGGACCTAGGGTTAGGGTTATGTTGAGGGCTAGGGTTAGAGAGACGGTTAGGGTGAGGACTGGACCTAGGGTTAGGGTTATGTTGAGGGCTAGGGTTATAGAGACGGTTAAGGTTAGGATTGTACCTAGGGTTAGGGTTATGTTGAGGGCTAGGATTAGAGAGACGGTTAGGGTGAGGATTGGATCTAGGGTTAGGGTTATGTTGAGGGCTAGGGTTAGAGAGACGGTTAGTGTTACGATTGTACCTAGGGGTTAGGGTTATGTTGAGGGCTAGGGTGAGAGAGACGGTTAGGGTGACGATTGGACCTAGGGTTAGGGTTATGTTGAGGGCTAGGGTTAGAGAGACGGTTAGGGTGAGGATTGGACCTAGGGTTAGGGTTATGTTGAGGGCTAGGGTTAGAGAGACGGTTAGGGTGAGGATTGGACCTAGGGTTAGGGTTATGTTGCGGGCTAGGGTTAGAGGGACGGTTAGGGTGAGGATTGGACCTAGGGTTAGGGTTATGTTGAGGGCTAGGGTTAGAGAGACGGTTAGGGTGAGGATTAGACCTAGGGTTAGGGTTATGTTGAGGGCTAGGTTAAGAGAGACAGTTAGGGTGAGGATTGGACATAGGGTTAGGGTTATGTTGAGGGCTAGGGTTAGAGAGACGGTTAGTGTTAGGATTGGACCTAGGGTTAGGGTTATGTTGAGGGCCAGGGTTAGAGAGACGGTTAGTGTTAGGATTGGACCTAGGGTTAGGGTTATGTTGAGGGCTAGGGTTATAGAGACGGTTAGGGTTAGGATTGGACCTAGGGTTAGGGTTATGTTGAGGGCTAGGGTTAGAGAGACGGTTAGGGTGAGGATTGGACCTAGGTTTAGGGTTATGTTGAGGCCTAGGTTTAGAGAGACGGTTAGGGTGAGGATTGGACCTAGGCTTAGGGTTATGTTGAGGGCTAGGGTTAGAGAGACGGTTAGGGTGAGGATTGGACCTAGGGTTAGGGTTATGTTTAGGGCTAGGTTTAGAGAGACGGTTAGGGTAAGGATTGGACCTTGGGTTAGAGTTATGTTGAGGGCTAGGGTTAGACAGACAGGGTTAGGATTGGACCTAGGGTTAGGGTTATGCTGAGGGCTAGGGTCAGAGAGACGGGTAGGGTTAAGATTGGACCTAAGGTTAGGGTTAGGTTGAGGGCTAGTGTTAGAGAGACGGTTAGGGTTAGGACTGGACCTAGGGTTAGGGTTATGCTAAGGGCTAGTGTTAGAGAGACGGTTAGGGTTAGGATTGGACCTAGGGTTAGGGTTATATTGAGGGCTAGGGTTAGAGAGACGGTTAGTGTTAGGATTGGACCTAGGGTTAGGGTTATGTTGAGGGCCAGGGTTAGAGAGACGGTTAGTGTTAGGATTGGACCTAGGGTTAGGGTTATGTTGAGGGCTAGGGTTATAGAGACGGTTAGGGTTAGGATTGGACCTAGGGTTAGGGTTATGTTGAGGGCTAGGGTTAGAGCGACGGTTAGGGTGAGGATTGGACCTAGGTTTAGGGTTATGTTGAGGGCTAGGGTTAGAGAGACGGTTAGGGTGAGGATTGGACCTAGGGTTAGGGTTATGTTGAGGGCTAGGTTAAGAGAGACAGTTAGGGTGAGGATTGGACATAGGGTTAGGGTTATGTTGAGGGCTAGGGTTAGAGAGACGGTTAGTGTTAGGATTGGACCTAGGGTTAGGGTTATGTTGAGGGCCAGGGTTAGAGAGACGGTTAGTGTTAGGATTGGACCTAGGGTTAGGGTTATGTTGAGGGCTAGGGTTATAGAGACGGTTAGGGTTAGGATTGGACCTAGGGTTAGGGTTATGTTGATGGCTAGGGTTAGAGCGACGGTTAGGGTGAGGATTGGACCTAGGTTTAGGGTTATGTTGAGGGCTAGGGTTAGAGAGACGGTTAGGGTGAGGATTGGACCTAGGGTTAGGGTTATGTTGAGGGCTAGGTTAAGAGAGACAGTTAGGGTGAGGATTGGACATAGGGTTAGGGTTATGTTGAGGGCTAGGGTTAGAGAGACGGTTAGTGTTAGGATTGGACCTAGGGTTAGGGTTATGTTGAGGCCTAGGGTTAGAGAGACGGTTAGGGTGAGGATTGGACCTAGGTTTAGGGTTATGTTGAGGCCTAGGGTTAGAGAGACGGTTAGGGTGAGGATTGGACCTAGGCTTAGGGTTATGTTGAGGGCTAGGGTTAGAGAGACGGTTAGGGTGAGGATTGGACCTAGGGTTAGGGTTATGTTTAGGGCTAGGGTTAGAGAGACGGTTAGGGTAAGGATTGGTCCTTGGGTTAGAGTTATGTTGAGGGCTAGGGTTAGACAGACAGGGTTAGGATTGGACCTAGGGTTAGGGTTATGCTGAGGGCTAGGGTCAGAGAGACGGTTAGGGTTAAGATTGGACCTAAGGTTAGGGTTAGGTTGAGGGCTAGTGTTAGAGAGACGTTTAGGGTTAGGATTGGACCTAGGATTAGGGTTATTTTGAGGGCTAGGGTTAGAGAGACGGTTAGTGTTAGGATTGGACCTAGGGTTAGGGTTATGTTGAGGGCCAGGGTTAGAGAGACGGTTAGTGTTAGGTTTGGACCTAGGGTTAGGGTTATGTTGAGGGCTAGGGTTATAGAGACGGTTAGGGTTAGGATTGGACCTAGGGTTAGGGTTAGGTTGAGGGCTAGGGTTAGAGAGACGGTTAGGGTTAGGATTGGACCTAGGGTTAGGGTTATGTTGAGGGCTAGGGTTAGAGAGACGGTTAGGGTGAGGATTGGACCTAGGGTTAGGGTTATGTTGAGTTCTAGGGTTAGAGAGACGGTTAGGGTGAGGATTGGACCTAGGGTTAGGGTTATGTTGAGGGCTAGGGTCAGAGAGACGGTTAGGGTTAGGATTGGAGCTAGGGTTATGGTTATATTGAGGGATAGGGTTAGACAGACAGTTAGGGTTAGGATTGGACCTAGGGTTAGGGTTATGCTGAGGGCTAGGGTCAGAGAGACGGTTAGGGTTAGGATTGGACCTAGGGTTAGGGTTAGGTTGAGGGCTAGGGTTACAGAGACGGTTAGGGTTAGGATTGGACCTAGGGTTAGTGTTAGGTTGAGGGCTAGGGTTAGAGAGACGGTTAGTGTTAGGATTGGACCTAGGGTTAGGGTTATGTTGAGGGCTAGGGTTAGAGAGACGCTTAGGGTGAGGATTGGACCTAGGGTTAGTGTTATGTTGAGGGCTAGGGTTAGAGAGACGGTTAGGGTTAGGATTGGTCCTAGGGTTAGTGTTATGTTGAGGGCAAGAGTTAGAGAGACGGATAGGGTTAGGATTGGACCTAGGGTTAGGGTTATGTTGAGGGCTAGGGTTAGAGAGACGGTTAGTGTTAGGATTGGACCTAGGGTTAGGGTTATGTTGAGGGCTAGGGTTAGAGAGACGGTTAGGGTGAGGATTGGACCTAGGGTTAGGGTTATGTTGAGGGCTAGGGTTAGAGAGACGGTTAGGGTTAGGATTGGACCTAGGGTTAGGGTTATGTTGAGGGTAGGGTTAGAAAGACGGTTAGTGTTATGATTGAACCTAGGGTTAGGGTTATGTTGAGGACTAGGGTTATAGAGACGGTTGGGGTTAGGATTGGACCTAGGGTTAGGGTTATGTTGAGGGCTAGGGTTAGAGAGACGGTTAGGGTGAGGGTTCGACCTAGGGTTAGGGTTATGTTGAGGGCTAGGGTTAGAGAGACCCTTAGGGTGAGGATTGGACCTAGGTTTAGGCATATGTTGATGGCTAGGGTTAGAGAGACCGTTAGGGTGAGGATTGGACATAGGGTTAGTGTTATATTGAGGGCTAGGGTTAGTGAGACGGTTAGGGTGAGGATTGGACCTAGGGTTAGGGTTATGTTGAGGGCTAGGGTTAGAGAGACGGTTAGGGTGAGGATTGGACCTAGGGTTAGGGTTATGTTGAGGGCTAGGGTTAGAGAGACGGTTAGGGTGAGGATTGGACCTAGGGTTAGGGTTATGTTGAGAGCTAGGGTCAGAGAGACGGTTAGGGTTAGGATTGGACCTAGGGTTAGGGTTATGTTGAGGGCTAGGTTTAGAGAGACGGTTAGGGTTAGGATTGGACATAAGGTTAGGGTTATGTTGAGGGCTAGGGTCAGAGAGATGGTTAGGGTGAGTATTGGACCTAGGGTTAGGGTTATGTTGAGGGCTAAGGTTAGAGCGAAGGTTAGGGTTAGGATTGGGCCTAGGGTTAGGGTTATGTTGAGGGCTAGGGTTAGAGAGACGGTTAGTGTTATGATTGGACCTAGGGTTAGAGTTATGTTGAGGGCTAGGGTTATAGAGACGGTTAGGGTTAGGATTGGACCTAGGGTTAGGGTTATGTTGAGGGCTAGGGTTAGAGAGACGGTTAGGGTGAGGGTTCGACCTAGGGTTAGGGTTATGTTGAGGGTAGGGTTAGAGAGACGGGTAGTGTTAGGATTGGACCTAGGGTTAGGGATATGTTGATGGCTAGGGTTAGAAAGAAGGTTAGGGTTAGGATTGGACCTAAGGTTAGGCTTATGTTGAGGGCTAGGTTTAGAGAGACAGTTAGGGTTAGGATTGGTCCTAGGGTTAGGGTTATGTTCAGGGCTAGATTTAGAGAGACGGATAGGGTTAGGATTGTACCTAGGGTTAGGGTTATGTTGAGGTCTAGGGTTAGAGAGACGGTTAGGGTTAGGATTGGACCTAGGGTTAGGGTTATGTTGAGGGCTAGGGTTAGAGAGACGGTTAGGGTTAGGACTGGACCTAGGGTTAGGGTTATGATGAGGGCTAGGGTTGGAGAGACGGTTAGGGTTAGGATTGGTCCTAGGGTTAGGGTTATGTTGAGGGCTAGAGTTAGAAAGACGGATAGGGTTAGGATTGGACCTAGGGTTAGCGTTATGTTGAGGGCTAGGGTTAGAGAGACGGTTAGGGTGAGGATTGGTTTTAGGGTTAGGGTTATGTTGAGGGCTAGGGTTAGAGAGACGGTTAGGGTTAGGATTAGACCTAGGGTTAGGGTTATGTTGAGCCTAGGGTTAGAGAGACGGTTAGGGTGAGGATTGGACCTAGGGTTAGGCTTATGTTGAGGGCTAGGGTTAGAGAGAGGTTAGGGTGAGGATTGGACCTAGGGTTAGGGTTATGTTGAGGGCTAGGGTTAGAGAGAAGGTTAGGGTGAGGATTGGATTTAGGGTTAGGGTTATGTTGAGGGCTAGGGTTAGAGAGACGGTTAGGGTTAGGATTGGACCTAGGGTTAGGGTTATGTTGAGCCTAAGGTTAGAGAGACGGTTAGGGTGAGGATTGGACCTATGGGTAGAGTTATGTTGAGGGCTAGGGATAGAGAGAGGGTTAGGGTGAGGATTGGACCTAGGGTTATGGTTATGTTGACGGGTAGGGTCAGAGGGATGGTTAGGGTGAGGATTGGACCTAGGGTTAGGGTTATGATGAGGGCTAGGGTTAGAGCGACGGTTAGGGTTAGGATTGGACCTAGGGTTAGGGTTATGTTGAGGGCTAGGGTTAGAGAGACGGTTTTGGTTAGGATTGGACCTAGGGTTAGGGTTATGTTGAGGGCTAGGGTTAGAGAGACGGTTAGGGTGAGGATTGGACCTAGGGTTAGGGTTATGTTGAGGGCTAGGGTTATAGAGACGGTTAAGGTTAGGATTGTACCTAGGGTTAGGGTTATGTTGAGGGCTAGGGTTAGAGAGACGGTTAGGGTGAGGATTGGATCTAGGGTTAGGGTTATGTTGAGGGCTAGGGTTAGAGAGACGGTTAGTGTTACGATTGTACCTAGGGGTTAGGGTTATGTTGAGGGCTAGGGTGAGAGAGACGGTTAGGGTGACGATTGGACCTAGGGTTAGGGTTATGTTGAGGGCTAGGGTTAGAGAGACGGTTAGGGTGAGGGTTCGACCTAGGGTTAGGGTTATGTTGAGGGTAGGGTTAGAGAGACGGGTAGTGTTAGGATTGGACCTAGGGTTAGGGATATGTTGATGGCTATGGTTAGAAAGAAGGTTAGGGTTAGGATTGGACCTAAGGTTAGGCTTATGTTGAGGGCTAGGTTTAGAGAGACAGTTAGGGTTAGGATTGGTCCTAGGGTTAGGGTTATGTTCAGGGCTAGATTTAGAGAGACGGATAGGGTTAGGATTGGACCTAGGGTTAGGGTTATGTTGAGGTCTAGGGTTAGAGAGACGGTTAGGGTTAGGATTGGACCTAGGGTTAAGGTTATGTTGAGGGCTAGGGTTAGAGAGACGGTTAGGGTTAGGGTTAGGACTGGACCTAGGGTTAGGGTATGATGAGGGCTAGGGTTGGAGAAACGGTTAGGGTTAGGATTGGTCCTAGGGTTAGGGTTATGTTGAGGGCTAGAGTTAGAAAGACGGATAGGGTTAGGATTGGACCTAGGGTTAGCGTTATGTTGAGGGCTAGGGTTAGAGAGACGGTTAGGGTGAGGATTGGTCCTAGGGTTAGTGTTATGTTGAGGGCAAGAGTTAGAGAGACGGATAGGGTTAGGATTGGACCTAGGGTTATGGTTATGTTGAGGGCTAGGGTTAGAGAGACGGTTAGTGTTAGGATTGGACCTAGGGTTAGGGTTATGTTGAGGGCTAGGGTTAGAGAGACGGTTAGGGTGAGGATTGGACCTAGGGTTAGGGTTATGTTGAGGGCTAGGGTCAGAGAGATGGTTAGGGTGAGGATTGGACCTAGGGTTAGGGTTATGTTGAGGGCTAGGGTCAGAGAGATGGTTAGGGTGAGGATTGGACCTAGGGTTAGAGTTATGTTGAGGGCTAGGGTTAGATCGACGGTTAGGGTTAGGATTGGACCTAGGGTTAGGGCTTTGTTGAGGGCTAGGGTTAGAGCGACGGTTAGGGTTAGGATTGGACCTAGGGTTAGGGCTTTGTTGAGGGCTAGGGTTAGAGCGACGGTTAGGGCAATGATTGGACCTAGGGTTAGGGTTATGTTGAGGGCTAGGGTTAGAGAGACGGTATGGGTTAGGATTGGACCTAGGGTTAGGGTTATGTTGAGGGCTAGGGTTAGAGAGACGGTTAGGGTAGGATTGGACCTAGGGTTAGGGTTAGGTTGAGGGCTAGGGTTAGAGAGACGGTTAGGGTTAGGATTGGACCTAGGGTTAGGGTTATGTTGAGGGCTAGGTTTAGAGAGACGGTTAGGGTGAGGAATGGACCTAGGGTTAGGGTTATGTTTAGGGCTAGGGTTAGAGAGACGGTTAGGGTTAGGATTGGACCTAGGGTTAGGGTTATGTTGAGGGCTAGGGTTAGAAAGACGGTTAGGGTTAGGATTGGACCTAGGGTTAGGCTTATGTTGAGGGCTAGGGTTAGAGAGACAGTTAGGGTTAGGATTGGTCCTAGGGTTAGGGTTATGTTCAGGGCTAGAGTTAGAGAGACGGATAGGGTTAGGATTGGACCTAGGGTTAGGGTTATGTTGAGGGCTAGGGTTAGAGAGACGGTTAGGGTTAGGATTGGACCTAGGGTTAGGGTTATGTTGAGGGCTAGGGTTAGAGCGATGGTTAGGGATAGGATAGGACCTAGGGTTAGGGTTATGTTGAGGACTAGGGTTAGAGAGACGGATAGGGTTAGGATGGGACCTAGGGTTAGGGTTATGTTGAGGGCTAGGGTTAGAGAGACGGTTAGGGTTAGGATTGGTCCTAGGGTTAGTGTTATGTTGAGGGCAAGAGTTAGAGAGACGGATAGGGTTAGGATTGGACCTAGGGTTAGGGTTATGTTGAGGGCTAGGGTTAGAGAGACGGTTAGTGTTAGGATTGGACCTAGGGTTAGGGTTATGTTGAGGGCTAGGGTTAGAGAGACGGTTAGGGTGAGGATTGGACCTAGGGTTAGGGTTATGTTGAGGGCTATGGTTAGAGAGACGGTTAGGGTTAGGATTGGACCTAGGGTTAGGGTTATGTTGAGGGCTAGGGTTAGAGAGACGGTTAGTGTTATGATTGGACCTAGGTTAGGGTTATGTTGAGTGCTAGGGTTATAGAGACGGTTAGGGTTAGGATTGGACCTAGGGTTAGGGTTATGTTGAGGGCTAGGGTTAGAGAGACGGTATGGGTTAGGATTGGACCTAGGGTTAGGGTTATGTTGAGGGCTAGGGTTAGAGAGACGGTTAGGGTTAGGATTGGACCTAGGGTTAGGGTTAGGTTGAGGGCTAGGGTTAGAGAGACGGTTAAGGTTAGGATTGGACCTAGGGTTAGGGTTATGTTGAGGGCTAGGTTTAGAGAGACGGTTAGGGTGAAGATTGGACCTAGGGTTAGGGTTATGTTTAGGGCTAGGGTTAGAGAGACGGTTAGGGTTAGTATTGGACCTAGGGTTAGGGTTATGTTGAGGGCTAGGGTTAGAAAGACGGTTAGGGTTAGGATTGGACCTAGGGTTAGGCTTATGTTGAGGGCTAGGGTTAGAGAGACAGTTAGGGTTAGGATTGGTCCTAGGGTTAGGGTTATGTTCAGGGCTAGAGTTAGAGAGACGGATAGGGTTAGGATTGGACCTAGGGTTAGGGTTATGTTGAGGGCTAGGGTTAGAGAGAAGGTTAGGTTTAGGATTGGACCTAGGGTTAGGGTTATGTTGAGGGCTAGGGTTAGAGCGATGGTTAGGGTTAGGATAGGACCTAGGGATAGGGTTATGTTGAGGGCTAGGGTTAGAGGGACGGTTTGGGTTAGGATTGGACCTAGGGTTAGGGTTATGTTGACGGCTAGGTTTAGAGAGACGGTTATGGTGAGGATTGGACTTAGGGTTAGGGTTATGTTGAGGGCTAGGGTTAGAGAGACGGTTAGGGTGAGGATTGGACCTAGGGTGAGGGTTATGTTGAGGACTAGGGTCAGAGAGACAGTTAGGGTTAGGGTTGGACCTAGGGTTAGGGTTATGTTGAGGGCTAGGGTTAGAGAGACGGTTAGGGTTAGGATTGGACCTAGGGTTAGGGTTAGGTTGAGGGCTAGGGTAAGAGAGACGGTTAGGTTTAGGATTGGACCTAGGGTTAGTGTTATGTTGAGGGCTAGGTTTAGAGAAACGGTTAGGGTTAGGATTGGACCTAGGGTTAGGGCTATGTTGAGGGCTAGGGTGAGAGAGACGGTTAGGGTTAGGATTGGACCTAGGGTTAGGGTTATGTTGAGGGCTAGGGTTAGAGAGACGGTTAGTGTTAGGATTGGACCTAGGGTTAGGGTTATGTTGAGGGCTAGGGTTAGAGAGACGGTTAGGGTGAGGATTGGACCTAGGGTTAGGGTTATGTTGAGGGCTAGGGTTAGAGAGACGGTTAGGGTGAGGATTGGACCTAGGGTTAGGGTTATGTTGAGGGCTAGGGTCAGAGAGACGGTTAGGGTTAGGATTGGACCTAGGGTTAGGGTTATGTTGAGGGATAGGGTTAGACAGACAGTTAGGGTTGGGATTGGACCTAGGGTTAGGGTTATGCTGAGTGCTAGGGTCAGAGAGACGGTTAGGGTTAGGATTGGACCTAGGGTTAGGGTTAGGTTGAGGGCTAGGGTTAGAGAGACGGTTAGGGTTAGGATTGGACCTAGGGTTAGTGTTAGGTTGAGGGCTAGGGTTAGAGAGACGGTTAGTGTTAGGATTGGACCTAGGGTTAGGGTTATGTTGAGGGCTAGGGTTAGAGAGACGGTTAGGGTTAGGATTGGACCTAGGGTTAGGGCTATGTTGAGGGCTAGGGTTAGAGAAACGGTTAGGGTGAGGATTGGACCTAGGGTTAGTGTTATGTTGAGGGCTAGGGTTAGAGCGACGGTTAGGGTTAGGATTGGTCCTAGGGTTAGTGTTATGTTGAGGGCAAGAATTAGAAAGACGGATAGGGTTAGGATTGGACCTAGGGTTAGGGTTATGTTGAGGGCTAGGGTTAGAGAGACGGTTAGTGTTAGGATTGGACCTAGGGTTAGGGTTATGTTGAGGGCTAGGGTTAGAGAGACGGTTAGGGTGAGGATTGGACCTAGGGTTAGGGTTATGTTGAGGGCTAGGGTTAGAGAGACGGTTAGGGTTAGGATTGGACCTAGGGTTAGGGTTATGTTGAGGGTAGGGTTAGAAAGACGGTTAGTGTTATGATTGAACCTAGGGTTAGGGTTATGTTGAGGACTAGGGTTATAGAGACGGTTGGGGTTAGGATTGGACCTAGGGTTAGGGTTATGTTGAGGGCTAGGGTTAGAGAGACGGTTAGGGTGAGGGTTCGACCTAGGGTTAGGGTTATGTTGAGGGCTAGGGTTAGAGAGACCGTTAGGGTGAGGATTGGACCTAGGTTTAGGCATATGTTGATGGCTAGGGTTAGAGAGACCGTTAGGGTGAGGATTGGACATAGGGTTAGTGTTATATTGAGGGCTAGGGTTAGTGAGACGGTTAGGGTGAGGATTGGACCTAGGGTTAGGGTTATGTTGAGGGCTAGGGTTAGAGAGACGGTTAGGGTGAGGATTGGACCTAGGGTTAGGGTTATGTTGAGGGCTAGGGTTAGAGAGACGGTTAGGGTGAGGATTGGACCTAGGGTTAGGGTTATGTTGAGAGCTAGGGTCAGAGAGACGGTTAGGGTTAGGATTGGACCTAGGGTTAGGGTTATGTTGAGGGCTAGGTTTAGAGAGACGGTTAGGGTTAGGATTGGACATAAGGTTAGGGTTATGTTGAGGGCTAGGGTCAGAGAGATGGTTAGGGTGAGTATTGGACCTAGGGTTAGGGTTATGTTGAGGGCTAGGGTTAGAGCGAAGGTTAGGGTTAGGATTGGGCCTAGGGTTAGGGTTATGTTGAGGGCTAGGGTTAGAGAGACGGTTAGTGTTATGATTGGACCTAGGGTTAGAGTTATGTTGAGGGCTAGGGTTATAGAGACGGTTAGGTTTAGGATTGGACCTAGGGTTAGGGTTATGTTGAGGGCTAGGGTTAGAGAGACGGTTAGGGTGAGGGTTCGACCTAGGGTTAGGGTTATGTTGAGGGTAGGGTTAGAGAGACGGGTAGTGTTAGGATTGGACCTAGGGTTAGGGATATGTTGATGGCTAGGGTTAGAAAGAAGGTTAGGGTTAGGATTGGACCTAAGGTTAGGCTTATGTTGAGGGCTAGGTTTAGAGAGACAGTTAGGGTTAGGATTGGTCCTAGGGTTAGGGTTATGTTCAGGGCTAGATTTAGAGAGACGGATAGGGTTAGGATTGTACCTAGGGTTAGGGTTATGTTGAGGTCTAGGGTTAGAGAGACGGTTAGGGTTAGGATTCGACCTAGGGTTAGGGTTATGTTGAGGGCTAGGGTTAGAGAGACGGTTAGGGTTAGGACTGGACCTAGGGTTAGGGTTATGATGAGGGCTAGGGTTGGAGAGACGGTTAGGGTTAGGATTGGTCCTAGGGTTAGGGTTATGTTGAGGGCTAGAGTTAGAAAGACGGATAGGGTTAGGATTGGACCTAGGGTTAGCGTTATGTTGAGGGCTAGGGTTAGAGAGATGGTTAGGGTGAGGATTGGTTTTAGGGTTAGGGTTATGTTGAGGGCTAGGGTTAGAGAGACGGTTAGGGTTAGGATTAGACCTAGGGTTAGGGTTATGTTGAGCCTAGGGTTAGAGAGACGGTTAGGGTGAGGATTGGACCTAGGGTTAGGCTTATGTTGAGGGCTAGGGTTAGAGAGAGGTTAGGGTGAGGATTGGACCTAGGGTTAGGGTTATGTTGAGGGCTAGGGTTAGAGAGAAGGTTAGGGTGAGGATTGGATTTAGGGTTAGGGTTATGTTGAGGGCTAGGGTTAGAGAGACGGTTAGGGTTAGGATTGGACCTAGGGTTAGGGTTATGTTGAGCCTAAGGTTAGAGAGACGGTTAGGGTGAGGATTGGACCTATGGGTAGAGTTATGTTGAGGGCTAGGGATAGAGAGAGGGTTAGGGTGAGGATTGGACCTAGGGTTATGGTTATGTTGACGGGTAGGGTCAGAGGGATGGTTAGGGTGAGGATTGGACCTAGGGTTAGAGTTATGATGAGGGCTAGGGTTAGAGCGACGGTTAGGGTTAGGATTGGACCTAGGGTTAGGGTTATGTTGAGGGCTAGGGTTAGAGAGACGGTTTTGGTTAGGATTGGACCTAGGGTTAGGGTTATGTTGAGGGCTAGGGTTAGAGAGACGGTTAGGGTGAGGATTGGACCTAGGGTTAGGGTTATGTTGAGGGCTAGGGTTATAGAGACGGTTAAGGTTAGGATTGTACCTAGGGTTAGGGTTATGTTGAGGGCTAGGGTTAGAGAGACGGTTAGGGTTAGGATTGGACCTAGGGTTAGGGTTATGTTGAGGGCTAGGGTTAGAGAGACGGATAGGGTTAGGATTGGACCTAGGGTTAGGGTTATGTTGAGGGCTAGGGTTAGAGAGACGGTTAGGGTTAGGATTGGACCTAGGGTTAGGGTTATGTTGAGGGCTAGGGTTAGAGCGATGGTTAGGGATAGGATAGGACCTAGGGTTAGGGTTATGTTGAGGACTAGGGTTAGAGAGACGGATAGGGTTAGGATGGGACCTAGGGTTAGGGTTATGTTGAGGGCTAGGGTTAGAGAGACGGTTAGGGTTAGGATTGGTCCTAGGGTTAGTGTTATGTTGAGGGCAAGAGTTAGAGAGACGGATAGGGTTAGGATTGGACCTAGGGTTAGGGTTATGTTGAGGGCTAGGGTTAGAGAGACGGTTAGTGTTAGGATTGGACCTAGGGTTAGGGTTATGTTGAGGGCTAGGGTTAGAGAGACGGTTAGGGTGAGGATTGGACCTAGGGTTAGGGTTATGTTGAGGGCTATGGTTAGAGAGACGGTTAGGGTTAGGATTGGACCTAGGGTTAGGGTTATGTTGAGGGCTAGGGTTAGAGAGACGGTTAGTGTTATGATTGGACCTAGGTTAGGGTTATGTTGAGTGCTAGGGTTATAGAGACGGTTAGGGTTAGGATTGGACCTAGGGTTAGGGTTATGTTGAGGGCTAGGGTTAGAGAGACGGTATGGGTTAGGATTGGACCTAGGGTTAGGGTTATGTTGAGGGCTAGGGTTAGAGAGACGGTTAGGGTTAGGATTGGACCTAGGGTTAGGGTTAGGTTGAGGGCTAGGGTTAGAGAGACGGTTAAGGTTAGGATTGGACCTAGGGTTAGGGTTATGTTGAGGGCTAGGTTTAGAGAGACGGTTAGGGTGAAGATTGGACCTAGGGTTAGGGTTATGTTTAGGGCTAGGGTTAGAGAGACGGTTAGGGTTAGTATTGGACCTAGGGTTAGGGTTATGTTGAGGGCTAGGGTTAGAAAGACGGTTAGGGTTAGGATTGGACCTAGGGTTAGGCTTATGTTGAGGGCTAGGGTTAGAGAGACAGTTAGGGTTAGGATTGGTCCTAGGGTTAGGGTTATGTTCAGGGCTAGAGTTAGAGAGACGGATAGGGTTAGGATTGGACCTAGGGTTAGGGTTATGTTGAGGGCTAGGGTTAGAGAGAAGGTTAGGTTTAGGATTGGACCTAGGGTTAGGGTTATGTTGAGGGCTAGGGTTAGAGCGATGGTTAGGGTTAGGATAGGACCTAGGGATAGGGTTATGTTGAGGGCTAGGGTTAGAGGGACGGTTTGGGTTAGGATTGGACCTAGGGTTAGGGTTATGTTGACGGCTAGGTTTAGAGAGACGGTTATGGTGAGGATTGGACTTAGGGTTAGGGTTATGTTGAGGGCTAGGGTTAGAGAGACGGTTAGGGTGAGGATTGGACCTAGGGTGAGGGTTATGTTGAGGACTAGGGTCAGAGAGACAGTTAGGGTTAGGGTTGGACCTAGGGTTAGGGTTATGTTGAGGGCTAGGGTTAGAGAGACGGTTAGGGTTAGGATTGGACCTAGGGTTAGGGTTAGGTTGAGGGCTAGGGTAAGAGAGACGGTTAGGTTTAGGATTGGACCTAGGGTTAGTGTTATGTTGAGGGCTAGGTTTAGAGAAACGGTTAGGGTTAGGATTGGACCTAGGGTTAGGGCTATGTTGAGGGCTAGGGTGAGAGAGACGGTTAGGGTTAGGATTGGACCTAGGGTTAGGGTTATGTTGAGGGCTAGGGTTAGAGAGACGGTTAGTGTTAGGATTGGACCTAGGGTTAGGGTTATGTTGAGGGCTAGGGTTAGAGAGACGGTTAGGGTGAGGATTGGACCTAGGGTTAGGGTTATGTTGAGGGCTAGGGTTAGAGAGACGGTTAGGGTGAGGATTGGACCTAGGGTTAGGGTTATGTTGAGGGCTAGGGTCAGAGAGACGGTTAGGGTTAGGATTGGACCTAGGGTTAGGGTTATGTTGAGGGATAGGGTTAGACAGACAGTTAGGGTTGGGATTGGACCTAGGGTTAGGGTTATGCTGAGTGCTAGGGTCAGAGAGACGGTTAGGGTTAGGATTGGACCTAGGGTTAGGGTTAGGTTGAGGGCTAGGGTTAGAGAGACGGTTAGGGTTAGGATTGGACCTAGGGTTAGTGTTAGGTTGAGGGCTAGGGTTAGAGAGACGGTTAGTGTTAGGATTGGACCTAGGGTTAGGGTTATGTTGAGGGCTAGGGTTAGAGAGACGGTTAGGGTTAGGATTGGACCTAGGGTTAGGGCTATGTTGAGGGCTAGGGTTAGAGAGACGGTTAGGGTTAGGATTGGACCTAGGGTTAGTGTTATGTTGAGGGCAAGAATTAGAAAGACGGATAGGGTTAGGATTGGACCTAGGGTTAGTGTTATGTTGAGGGCTAGGGTTAGAGCGACGGTTAGGGTTAGGATTGGTCCTAGGGTTAGTGTTATGTTGAGGGCAAGAATTAGAAAGACGGATAGGGTTAGGATTGGACCTAGGGTTAGGGTTATGTTGAGGGCTAGGGTTAGAGAGACGGTTAGTGTTAGGATTGGACCTAGGGTTAGGGTTATGTTGAGGGCTAGGGTTAGAGAGACGGTTAGGGTGAGGATTGGACCTAGGGTTAGGGTTATGTTGAGGGCTAGGGTTAGAGAGACGGTTAGGGTTAGGATTGGACCTAGGGTTAGGGTTATGTTGAGGGTAGGGTTAGAAAGACGGTTAGTGTTATGATTGAACCTAGGGTTAGGGTTATGTTGAGGACTAGGGTTATAGAGACGGTTGGGGTTAGGATTGGACCTAGGGTTAGGGTTATGTTGAGGGCTAGGGTTAGAGAGACGGTTAGGGTGAGGGTTCGACCTAGGGTTAGGGTTATGTTGAGGGCTAGGGTTAGAGAGACCGTTAGGGTGAGGATTGGACCTAGGTTTAGGCATATGTTGATGGCTAGGGTTAGAGAGACCGTTAGGGTGAGGATTGGACATAGGGTTAGTGTTATATTGAGGGCTAGGGTTAGTGAGACGGTTAGGGTGAGGATTGGACCTAGGGTTAGGGTTATGTTGAGGGCTAGGGTTAGAGAGACGGTTAGGGTGAGGATTGGACCTAGGGTTAGGGTTATGTTGAGGGCTAGGGTTAGAGAGACGGTTAGGGTGAGGATTGGACCTAGGGTTAGGGTTATGTTGAGAGCTAGGGTCAGAGAGACGGTTAGGGTTAGGATTGGACCTAGGGTTAGGGTTATGTTGAGGGCTAGGTTTAGAGAGACGGTTAGGGTTAGGATTGGACATAAGGTTAGGGTTATGTTGAGGGCTAGGGTCAGAGAGATGGTTAGGGTGAGTATTGGACCTAGGGTTAGGGTTATGTTGAGGGCTAGGTTTAGAGCGAAGGTTAGGGTTAGGATTGGGCCTAGGGTTAGGGTTATGTTGAGGGCTAGGGTTAGAGAGACGGTTAGTGTTATGATTGGACCTAGGGTTAGAGTTATGTTGAGGGCTAGGGTTATAGAGACGGTTAGGTTTAGGATTGGACCTAGGGTTAGGGTTATGTTGAGGGCTAGGGTTAGAGAGACGGTTAGGGTGAGGGTTCGACCTAGGGTTAGGGTTATGTTGAGGGTAGGGTTAGAGAGACGGGTAGTGTTAGGATTGGACCTAGGGTTAGGGATATGTTGATGGCTAGGGTTAGAAAGAAGGTTAGGGTTAGGATTGGACCTAAGGTTAGGCTTATGTTGAGGGCTAGGTTTAGAGAGACAGTTAGGGTTAGGATTGGTCCTAGGGTTAGGGTTATGTTCAGGGCTAGATTTAGAGAGACGGATAGGGTTAGGATTGTACCTAGGGTTAGGGTTATGTTGAGGTCTAGGGTTAGAGAGACGGTTAGGGTTAGGATTCGACCTAGGGTTAGGGTTATGTTGAGGGCTAGGGTTAGAGAGACGGTTAGGGTTAGGACTGGACCTAGGGTTAGGGTTATGATGAGGGCTAGGGTTGGAGAGACGGTTAGGGTTAGGATTGGTCCTAGGGTTAGGGTTATGTTGAGGGCTAGAGTTAGAAAGACGGATAGGGTTAGGATTGGACCTAGGGTTAGCGTTATGTTGAGGGCTAGGGTTAGAGAGATGGTTAGGGTGAGGATTGGTTTTAGGGTTAGGGTTATGTTGAGGGCTAGGGTTAGAGAGACGGTTAGGGTTAGGATTAGACCTAGGGTTAGGGTTATGTTGAGCCTAGGGTTAGAGAGACGGTTAGGGTGAGGATTGGACCTAGGGTTAGGCTTATGTTGAGGGCTAGGGTTAGAGAGAGGTTAGGGTGAGGATTGGACCTAGGGTTAGGGTTATGTTGAGGGCTAGGGTTAGAGAGAAGGTTAGGGTGAGGATTGGATTTAGGGTTAGGGTTATGTTGAGGGCTAGGGTTAGAGAGACGGTTAGGGTTAGGATTGGACCTAGGGTTAGGGTTATGTTGAGCCTAAGGTTAGAGAGACGGTTAGGGTGAGGATTGGACCTATGGGTAGAGTTATGTTGAGGGCTAGGGATAGAGAGAGGGTTAGGGTGAGGATTGGACCTAGGGTTATGGTTATGTTGACGGGTAGGGTCAGAGGGATGGTTAGGGTGAGGATTGGACCTAGGGTTAGAGTTATGATGAGGGCTAGGGTTAGAGCGACGGTTAGGGTTAGGATTGGACCTAGGGTTAGGGTTATGTTGAGGGCTAGGGTTAGAGAGACGGTTTTGGTTAGGATTGGACCTAGGGTTAGGGTTATGTTGAGGGCTAGGGTTAGAGAGACGGTTAGGGTGAGGATTGGACCTAGGGTTAGGGTTATGTTGAGGGCTAGGGTTATAGAGACGGTTAAGGTTAGGATTGTACCTAGGGTTAGGGTTATGTTGAGGGCTAGGGTTAGAGAGACGGTTAGGGTGAGGATTGGATCTAGGGTTAGGGTTATGTTGAGGGCTAGGGTTAGAGAGACGGTTAGTGGTACGATTGTACCTAGGGGTTAGGGTTATGTTGAGGGCTAGGGTGAGAGAGACGGTTAGGGTGACGATTGGACCTAGGGTTAGGGTTATGTTGAGGGCTAGGGTTAGAGAGACGGTTAGGGTGAGGGTTCGACCTAGGGTTAGGGTTATGTTGAGGGTAGGGTTAGAGAGACGGGTAGTGTTAGGATTGGACCTAGGGTTAGGGATATGTTGATGGCTATGGTTAGAAAGAAGGTTAGGGTTAGGATTGGACCTAAGGTTAGGCTTATGTTGAGGGCTAGGTTTAGAGAGACAGTTAGGGTTAGGATTGGTCCTAGGGTTAGGGTTATGTTCAGGGCTAGATTTAGAGAGACGGATAGGGTTAGGATTGGACCTAGGGTTAGGGTTATGTTGAGGTCTAGGGTTAGAGAGACGGTTAGGGTTAGGATTGGACCTAGGGTTAAGGTTATGTTGAGGGCTAGGGTTAGAGAGACGGTTAGGGTTAGGGTTAGGACTGGACCTAGGGTTAGGGTATGATGAGGGCTAGGGTTGGAGAGACGGTTAGGGTTAGGATTGGTCCTAGGGTTAGGGTTATGTTGAGGGCTAGAGTTAGAAAGACGGATAGGGTTAGGATTGGACCTAGGGTTAGCGTTATGTTGAGGGCTAGGGTTAGAGAGACGGTTAGGGTGAGGATTGGATTTAGGGTTAGGATTATGTTGAGGGCTAGGGTTAGAGAGACGGTTAGGGTTAGGATTAGACCTAGGGTTAGGGTTATGTTGAGCCTAGGGTTAGAGAGACGGTTAGGGTGAGGATTGGACCTAGGGTTAGGCTTATGTTGAGGGCTAGGGTTAGAGAGAGGTTAGGGTGAGGATTGGACCTAGGGTTAGGGTTATGTTGAGGGCTAGGGTTAGAGAGAAGGTTAGGGTGAGGATTGGATTTAGGGTTAGGGTTATGTTGAGGGCTAGGGTTAGAGAGACGGTTAGGGTTAGGATTGGACCTAGGGTTAGGGTTATGTTGAGCCTAAGGTTAGAGAGACGGTTAGGGTGAGGATTGGACCTATGGGTAGAGTTATGTTGAGGGCTAGGGATAGAGAGAGGGTTAGGGTGAGGATTGGACCTAGGGTTACGGTTATGTTGACGGGTAGGGTCAGAGAGATGGTTAGGGTGAGGATTGGACCTAGGGTTAGGGTTATGATGAGGGCTAGGGTTAGAGCGACGGTTAGGGTTAGGATTGGACCTAGGGTTAGGGTTATGTTGAGGGCTAGGGTTAGAGAGACGGTTTTGGTTAGGATTGGACCTAGGGTTAGGGTTATGTTGAGGGCTAGGGTTAGAGAGACGGTTAGGGTGAGGACTGGACCTAGGGTTAGGGTTATGTTGAGGGCTAGGGTTATAGAGACGGTTAAGGTTAGGATTGTACCTAGGGTTAGGGTTATGTTGAGGGCTAGGATTAGAGAGACGGTTAGGGTGAGGATTGGATCTAGGGTTAGGGTTATGTTGAGGGCTAGGGTTAGAGAGACGGTTAGTGTTACGATTGTACCTAGGGGTTAGGGTTATGTTGAGGGCTAGGGTGAGAGAGACGGTTAGGGTGACGATTGGACCTAGGGTTAGGGTTATGTTGAGGGCTAGGGTTAGAGAGACGGTTAGGGTGAGGATTGGACCTAGGGTTAGGGTTATGTTGAGGGCTAGGGTTAGAGAGACGGTTAGGGTGAGGATTGGACCTAGGGTTAGGGTTATGTTGCGGGCTAGGGTTAGAGGGACGGTTAGGGTGAGGATTGGACCTAGGGTTAGGGTTATGTTGAGGGCTAGGGTTAGAGAGACGGTTAGGGTGAGGATTAGACCTAGGGTTAGGGTTATGTTGAGGGCTAGGTTAAGAGAGACAGTTAGGGTGAGGATTGGACATAGGGTTAGGGTTATGTTGAGGGCTAGGGTTAGAGAGACGGTTAGTGTTAGGATTGGACCTAGGGTTAGGGTTATGTTGAGGGCCAGGGTTAGAGAGACAGTTAGTGTTAGGATTGGACCTAGGGTTAGGGTTATGTTGAGGGCTAGGGTTATAGAGACGGTTAGGGTTAGGATTGGACCTAGGGTTAGGGTTATGTTGAGGGCTAGGGTTAGAGAGACGGTTAGGGTGAGGATTGGACCTAGGTTTAGGGTTATGTTGAGGCCTAGGTTTAGAGAGACGGTTAGGGTGAGGATTGGACCTAGGCTTAGGGTTATGTTGAGGGCTAGGGTTAGAGAGACGGTTAGGGTGAGGATTGGACCTAGGGTTAGGGTTATGTTTAGGGCTAGGGTTAGAGAGACGGTTAGGGTAAGGATTGGACCTTGGGTTAGAGTTATGTTGAGGGCTAGGGTTAGACAGACAGGGTTAGGATTGGACCTAGGGTTAGGGTTATGCTGAGGGCTAGGGTCAGAGAGACGGGTAGGGTTAAGATTGGACCTAAGGTTAGGGTTAGGTTGAGGGCTAGTGTTAGAGAGACGGTTAGGGTTAGGACTGGACCTAGGGTTAGGGTTATGCTAAGGGCTAGTGTTAGAGAGACGGTTAGGGTTAGGATTGGACGTAGGGTTAGGGTTATATTGAGGGCTAGGGTTAGAGAGACGGTTAGTGTTAGGATTGGACCTAGGGTTAGGGTTATGTTGAGGGCTAGGGTTATAGAGACGGT
Organism: Miniopterus schreibersii; assembly: GCF_964146895.1. Classification (NCBI taxonomy): domain Eukaryota; kingdom Metazoa; phylum Chordata; class Mammalia; order Chiroptera; family Miniopteridae; genus Miniopterus; species Miniopterus schreibersii. The sequence goes on along the minus strand of NW_027669797.1, from coordinate 177,052 downwards.
TAGGGTTAGGATTGGACCTAGGGTTAGGGTTATGTTGAGGGCTAGGGTTAGAGCGACGGTTAGGGTGAGGATTGGACCTAGGTTTAGGGTTATGTTGAGGGCTAGGGTTAGAGAGACGGTTAGGGTGAGGATTGGACCTAGGGTTAGGGTTATGTTGAGGGCTAGGTTAAGAGAGACAGTTAGGGTGAGGATTGGACATAGGGTTAGGGTTATGTTGAGGGCTAGGGTTAGAGAGACGGTTAGTGTTAGGATTGGACCTAGGGTTAGGGTTATGTTGAGGGCCAGGGTTAGAGAGACGGTTAGTGTTAGGATTGGACCTAGGGTTAGGGTTATGTTGAGGGCTAGGGTTATAGAGACGGTTAGGGTTAGGATTGGACCTAGGGTTAGGGTTATGTTGAGGGCTAGGGTTAGAGCGACGGTTAGGGTGAGGATTGGACCTAGGTTTAGGGTTATGTTGAGGGCTAGGGTTAGAGAGACGGTTAGGGTGAGGATTGGACCTAGGGTTAGGGTTATGTTGAGGGCTAGGTTAAGAGAGACAGTTAGGGTGAGGATTGGACATAGGGTTAGGGTTATGTTGAGGGCTAGGGTTAGAGAGACGGTTAGTGTTAGGATTGGACCTAGGGTTAGGGTTATGTTGAGGGCCAGGGTTAGAGAGACGGTTAGTGTTAGGATTGGACCTAGGGTTAGGGTTATGTTGAGGGCTAGGGTTAGAGAGACGGTTAGGGTGAGGATTGGACCTAGGTTTAGGGTTATGTTGAGGCCTAGGGTTAGAGAGACGGTTAGGGTGAGGATTGGACCTAGGCTTAGGGTTATGTTGAGGGCTAGGGTTAGAGAGACGGTTAGGGTGAGGATTGGACCTAGGGTTAGGGTTATGTTTAGGGCTAGGGTTAGAGAGACGGTTAGGGTAAGGATTGGTCCTTGGGTTAGAGTTATGTTGAGGGCTAGGGTTAGACAGACAGGGTTAGGATTGGACCTAGGGTTAGGGTTATGCTGAGGGCTAGGGTCAGAGAGACGGTTAGGGTTAAGATTGGACCTAAGGTTAGGGTTAGGTTGAGGGCTAGTGTTAGAGAGACGTTTAGGGTTAGGATTGGACCTAGGATTAGGGTTATTTTGAGGGCTAGGGTTAGAGAGACGGTTAGTGTTAGGATTGGACCTAGGGTTAGGGTTATGTTGAGGGCCAGGGTTAGAGAGACGGTTAGTGTTAGGTTTGGACCTAGGGTTAGGGTTATGTTGAGGGCTAGGGTTATAGAGACGGTTAGGGTTAGGATTGGACCTAGGGTTAGGGTTAGGTTGAGGGCTAGGGTTAGAGAGACGGTTAGGGTTAGGATTGGACCTAGGGTTAGGGTTATGTTGAGGGCTAGGGTTAGAGAGACGGTTAGGGTGAGGATTGGACCTAGGGTTAGGGTTATGTTGAGTTCTAGGGTTAGAGAGACGGTTAGGGTGAGGATTGGACCTAGGGTTAGGGTTATGTTGAGGGCTAGGGTCAGAGAGACGGTTAGGGTTAGGATTGGAGCTAGGGTTATGGTTATATTGAGGGATAGGGTTAGACAGACAGTTAGGGTTAGGATTGGACCTAGGGTTAGGGTTATGCTGAGGGCTAGGGTCAGAGAGACGGTTAGGGTTAGGATTGGACCTAGGGTTAGGGTTAGGTTGAGGGCTAGGGTTACAGAGACGGTTAGGGTTAGGATTGGACCTAGGGTTAGTGTTAGGTTGAGGGCTAGGGTTAGAGAGACGGTTAGTGTTAGGATTGGACCTAGGGTTAGGGTTATGTTGAGGGCTAGGGTTAGAGAGACGCTTAGGGTGAGGATTGGACCTAGGGTTAGTGTTATGTTGAGGGCTAGGGTTAGAGAGACGGTTAGGGTTAGGATTGGTCCTAGGGTTAGTGTTATGTTGAGGGCAAGAGTTAGAGAGACGGATAGGGTTAGGATTGGACCTAGGGTTAGGGTTATGTTGAGGGCTAGGGTTAGAGAGACGGTTAGTGTTAGGATTGGACCTAGGGTTAGGGTTATGTTGAGGGCTAGGGTTAGAGAGACGGTTAGGGTGAGGATTGGACCTAGGGTTAGGGTTATGTTGAGGGCTAGGGTTAGAGAGACGGTTAGGGTTAGGATTGGACCTAGGGTTAGGGTTATGTTGAGGGTAGGGTTAGAAAGACGGTTAGTGTTATGATTGAACCTAGGGTTAGGGTTATGTTGAGGACTAGGGTTATAGAGACGGTTGGGGTTAGGATTGGACCTAGGGTTAGGGTTATGTTGAGGGCTAGGGTTAGAGAGACGGTTAGGGTGAGGGTTCGACCTAGGGTTAGGGTTATGTTGAGGGCTAGGGTTAGAGAGACCGTTAGGGTGAGGATTGGACCTAGGTTTAGGCATATGTTGATGGCTAGGGTTAGAGAGACCGTTAGGGTGAGGATTGGACATAGGGTTAGTGTTATATTGAGGGCTAGGGTTAGTGAGACGGTTAGGGTGAGGATTGGACCTAGGGTTAGGGTTATGTTGAGGGCTAGGGTTAGAGAGACGGTTAGGGTGAGGACTGGACCTAGGGTTAGGGTTATGTTGAGGGCTAGGGTTAGAGAGACGGTTAGGGTGAGGATTGGACCTAGGGTTAGGGTTATGTTGAGAGCTAGGGTCAGAGAGACGGTTAGGGTTAGGATTGGACCTAGGGTTAGGGTTATGTTGAGGGCTAGGTTTAGAGAGACGGTTAGGGTTAGGATTGGACATAAGGTTAGGGTTATGTTGAGGGCTAGGGTCAGAGAGATGGTTAGGGTGAGTATTGGACCTAGGGTTAGGGTTATGTTGAGGGCTAAGGTTAGAGCGAAGGTTAGGGTTAGGATTGGGCCTAGGGTTAGGGTTATGTTGAGGGCTAGGGTTAGAGAGACGGTTAGTGTTATGATTGGACCTAGGGTTAGAGTTATGTTGAGGGCTAGGGTTATAGAGACGGTTAGGGTTAGGATTGGACCTAGGGTTAGGGTTATGTTGAGGGCTAGGGTTAGAGAGACGGTTAGGGTGAGGGTTCGACCTAGGGTTAGGGTTATGTTGAGGGTAGGGTTAGAGAGACGGGTAGTGTTAGGATTGGACCTAGGGTTAGGGATATGTTGATGGCTAGGGTTAGAAAGAAGGTTAGGGTTAGGATTGGACCTAAGGTTAGGCTTATGTTGAGGGCTAGGTTTAGAGAGACATTTAGGGTTAGGATTGGTCCTAGGGTTAGGGTTATGTTCAGGGCTAGATTTAGAGAGACGGATAGGGTTAGGATTGTACCTAGGGTTAGGGTTATGTTGAGGTCTAGGTTTAGAGAGACGGTTAGGGTTAGGATTGGACCTAGGGTTAGGGTTATGTTGAGGGCTAGGGTTAGAGAGACGGTTAGGGTTAGGACTGGACCTAGGGTTAGGGTTATGATGAGGGCTAGGGTTGGAGAGACGGTTAGGGTTAGGATTGGTCCTAGGGTTAGGGTTATGTTGAGGGCTAGAGTTAGAAAGACGGATAGGGTTAGGATTGGACCTAGGGTTAGCGTTATGTTGAGGGCTAGGGTTAGAGAGACGGTTAGGGTGAGGATTGGTTTTAGGGTTAGGGTTATGTTGAGGGCTAGGGTTAGAGAGACGGTTAGGGTTAGGATTAGACCTAGGGTTAGGGTTATGTTGAGCCTAGGGTTAGAGAGACGGTTAGGGTGAGGATTGGACCTAGGGTTAGGCTTATGTTGAGGGCTAGGGTTAGAGAGAGGTTAGGGTGAGGATTGGACCTAGGGTTAGGGTTATGTTGAGGGCTAGGGTTAGAGAGAAGGTTAGGGTGAGGATTGGATTTAGGGTTAGGGTTATGTTGAGGGCTAGGGTTAGAGAGACGGTTAGGGTTAGGATTGGACCTAGGGTTAGGGTTATGTTGAGCCTAAGGTTAGAGAGACGGTTAGGGTGAGGATTGGACCTATGGGTAGAGTTATGTTGAGGGCTAGGGATAGAGAGAGGGTTAGGGTGAGGATTGGACCTAGGGTTATGGTTATGTTGACGGGTAGGGTCAGAGGGATGGTTAGGGTGAGGATTGGACCTAGGGTTAGGGTTATGATGAGGGCTAGGGTTAGAGCGACGGTTAGGGTTAGGATTGGACCTAGGGTTAGGGTTATGTTGAGGGCTAGGGTTAGAGAGACGGTTTTGGTTAGGATTGGACCTAGGGTTAGGGTTATGTTGAGGGCTAGGGTTAGAGAGACGGTTAGGGTGAGGATTGGACCTAGGGTTAGGGTTATGTTGAGGGCTAGGGTTATAGAGACGGTTAAGGTTAGGATTGTACCTAGGGTTAGGGTTATGTTGAGGGCTAGGGTTAGAGAGACGGTTAGGGTGAGGATTGGATCTAGGGTTAGGGTTATGTTGAGGGCTAGGGTTAGAGAGACGGTTAGTGTTACGATTGTACCTAGGGGTTAGGGTTATGTTGAGGGCTAGGGTGAGAGAGACGGTTAGGGTGACGATTGGACCTAGGGTTAGGGTTATGTTGAGGGCTAGGGTTAGAGAGACGGTTAGGGTGAGGGTTCGACCTAGGGTTAGGGTTATGTTGAGGGTAGGGTTAGAGAGACGGGTAGTGTTAGGATTGGACCTAGGGTTAGGGATATGTTGATGGCTATGGTTAGAAAGAAGGTTAGGGTTAGGATTGGACCTAAGGTTAGGCTTATGTTGAGGGCTAGGTTTAGAGAGACAGTTAGGGTTAGGATTGGTCCTAGGGTTAGGGTTATGTTCAGGGCTAGATTTAGAGAGACGGATAGGGTTAGGATTGGACCTAGGGTTAGGGTTATGTTGAGGTCTAGGGTTAGAGAGACGGTTAGGGTTAGGATTGGACCTAGGGTTAAGGTTATGTTGAGGGCTAGGGTTAGAGAGACGGTTAGGGTTAGGGTTAGGACTGGACCTAGGGTTAGGGTATGATGAGGGCTAGGGTTGGAGAAACGGTTAGGGTTAGGATTGGTCCTAGGGTTAGGGTTATGTTGAGGGCTAGAGTTAGAAAGACGGATAGGGTTAGGATTGGACCTAGGGTTAGCGTTATGTTGAGGGCTAGGGTTAGAGAGACGGTTAGGGTGAGGATTGGATTTAGGGTTAGGATTATGTTGAGGGCTAGGGTTAGAGAGACGGTTAGGGTTAGGATTAGACCTAGGGTTAGGGTTATGTTGAGCCTAGGGTTAGAGAGACGGTTAGGGTGAGGATTGGACCTAGGGTTAGGCTTATGTTGAGGGCTAGGGTTAGAGAGAAGTTAGGGTGAGGATTGGACCTAGGGTTAGGGTTATGTTGAGGGCTAGGGTTAGAGAGAAGGTTAGGGTGAGGATTGGATTTAGGGTTAGGGTTATGTTGAGGGCTAGGGTTAGAGAGACGGTTAGGGTTAGGATTGGACCTAGGGTTAGGGTTATGTTGAGCCTAAGGTTAGAGAGACGGTTAGGGTGAGGATTGGACCTATGGGTAGAGTTATGTTGAGGGCTAGGGATAGAGAGAGGGTTAGGGTGAGGATTGGACCTAGGGTTACGGTTATGTTGACGGGTAGGGTCAGAGAGATGGTTAGGGTGAGGATTGGACCTAGGGTTAGGGTTATGATGAGGGCTAGGGTTAGAGCGACGGTTAGGGTTAGGATTGGACCTAGGGTTAGGGTTATGTTGAGGGCTAGGGTTAGAGAGACGGTTTTGGTTAGGATTGGACCTAGGGTTAGGGTTATGTTGAGGGCTAGGGTTAGAGAGACGGTTAGGGTGAGGACTGGACCTAGGGTTAGGGTTATGTTGAGGGCTAGGGTTATAGAGACGGTTAAGGTTAGGATTGTACCTAGGGTTAGGGTTATGTTGAGGGCTAGGGTTAGAGAGACGGTTAGGGTGAGGATTGGATCTAGGGTTAGGGTTATGTTGAGGGCTAGGGTTAGAGAGACGGTTAGTGTTACGATTGTACCTAGGGGTTAGGGTTATGTTGAGGGCTAGGGTGAGAGAGACGGTTAGGGTGACGATTGGACCTAGGGTTAGGGTTATGTTGAGGGCTAGGGTTAGAGAGACGGTTAGGGTGAGGATTGGACCTAGGGTTAGGGTTATGTTGAGGGCTAGGGTTAGAGAGACGGTTAGGGTGAGGATTGGACCTAGGGTTAGGGTTATGTTGCGGGCTAGGGTTAGAGAGACGGTTAGGGTGAGGATTGGACCTAGGGTTAGGGTTATGTTGAGGGCTAGGGTTAGAGAGACGGTTAGGGTGAGGATTAGACCTAGGGTTAGGGTTATGTTGAGGGCTAGGTTAAGAGAGACAGTTAGGGTGAGGATTGGACATAGGGTTAGGGTTATGTTGAGGGCTAGGGTTAGAGAGACGGTTAGTGTTAGGATTGGACCTAGGGTTAGGGTTATGTTGAGGGCCAGGGTTAGAGAGACGGTTAGTGTTAGGATTGGACCTAGGGTTAGGGTTATGTTGAGGGCTAGGGTTATAGAGACGGTTAGGGTTAGGATTGGACCTAGGGTTAGGGTTATGTTGAGGGCTAGGGTTAGAGAGACGGTTAGGGTGAGGATTGGACCTAGGTTTAGGGTTATGTTGAGGCCTAGGTTTAGAGAGACGGTTAGGGTGAGGATTGGACCTAGGCTTAGGGTTATGTTGAGGGCTAGGGTTAGAGAGACGGTTAGGGTGAGGATTGGACCTAGGGTTAGGGTTATGTTTAGGGCTAGGGTTAGAGAGACGGTTAGGGTAAGGATTGGACCTTGGGTTAGAGTTATGTTGAGGGCTAGGGTTAGACAGACAGGGTTAGGATTGGACCTAGGGTTAGGGTTATGCTGAGGGCTAGGGTCAGAGAGACGGGTAGGGTTAAGATTGGACCTAAGGTTAGGGTTAGGTTGAGGGCTAGTGTTAGAGAGACGGTTAGGGTTAGGACTGGACCTAGGGTTAGGGTTATGCTAAGGGCTAGTGTTAGAGAGACGGTTAGGGTTAGGATTGGACCTAGGGTTAGGGTTATATTGAGGGCTAGGGTTAGAGAGACGGTTAGTGTTAGGATTGGACCTAGGGTTAGGGTTATGTTGAGGGCCAGGGTTAGAGAGACGGTTAGTGTTAGGATTGGACCTAGGGTTAGGGTTATGTTGAGGGCTAGGGTTATAGAGACGGTTAGGGTTAGGATTGGACCTAGGGTTAGGGTTATGTTGAGGGCTAGGGTTAGAGCGACGGTTAGGGTGAGGATTGGACCTAGGTTTAGGGTTATGTTGAGGGCTAGGGTTAGAGAGACGGTTAGGGTGAGGATTGGACCTAGGGTTAGGGTTATGTTGAGGGCTAGGTTAAGAGAGACAGTTAGGGTGAGGATTGGACATAGGGTTAGGGTTATGTTGAGGGCTAGGGTTAGAGAGACGGTTAGTGTTAGGATTGGACCTAGGGTTAGGGTTATGTTGAGGGCCAGGGTTAGAGAGACGGTTAGTGTTAGGATTGGACCTAGGGTTAGGGTTATGTTGAGGGCTAGGGTTATAGAGACGGTTAGGGTTAGGATTGGACGTAGGGTTAGGGTTATGTTGAGGGCTAGGGTTAGAGAGACGGTTAGGGTGAGGATTGGACCTAGGTTTAGGGTTATGTTGAGGCCTAGGGTTAGAGAGACGGTTAGGGTGAGGATTGGACCTAGGCTTAGGGTTATGTTGAGGGCTAGGGTTAGAGAGACGGTTAGGGTGAGGATTGGACCTAGGGTTAGGGTTATGTTTAGGGCTAGGGTTAGAGAGACGGTTAGGGTAAGGATTGGTCCTTGGGTTAGAGTTATGTTGAGGGCTAGGGTTAGACAGACAGGGTTAGGATTGGACCTAGGGTTAGGGTTATGCTGAGGGCTAGGGTCAGAGAGACGGTTAGGGTTAAGATTGGACCTAAGGTTAGGGTTAGGTTGAGGGCTAGTGTTAGAGAGACGGTTAGGGTTAGGATTGGACCTAGGGTTAGGGTTATTTTGAGGGCTAGGGTTAGAGAGACGGTTAGTGTTAGGATTGGACCTAGGGTTAGGGTTATGTTGAGGGCCAGGGTTAGAGAGACGGTTAGTGTTAGGTTTGGACCTAGGGTTAGGGTTATGTTGAGGGCTAGGGTTATAGAGACGGTTAGGGTTAGGATTGGACCTAGGGTTAGGGTTAGGTTGAGGGCTAGGGTTAGAGAGACGGTTAGGGTTAGGATTGGACCTAGGGTTAGGGTTATGTTGAGGGCTAGGGTTAGAGAGACGGTTAGGGTGAGGATTGGACCTAGGGTTAGGGTTATGTTGAGTTCTAGGGTTAGAGAGACGGTTAGGGTGAGGATTGGACCTAGGGTTAGGGTTATGTTGAGGGCTAGGGTCAGAGAGACGGTTAGGGTTAGGATTGGAGCTAGGGTTATGGTTATATTGAGGGATAGGGTTAGACAGACAGTTAGGGTTAGGATTGGACCTAGGGTTAGGGTTATGCTGAGGGCTAGGGTCAGAGAGACGGTTAGGGTTAGGATTGGACCTAGGGTTAGGGTTAGGTTGAGGGCTAGGGTTACAGAGACGGTTAGGGTTAGGATTGGACCTAGGGTTAGTGTTAGGTTGAGGGCTAGGGTTAGAGAGACGGTTAGTGTTAGGATTGGACCTAGGGTTAGGGTTATGTTGAGGGCTAGGGTTAGAGAGACGCTTAGGGTGAGAATTGGACCTGGGGTTAGTGTTATGTTGAGGGCTAGGGTTAGAGAGACGGTTAGGGTTAGGATTGGTCCTAGGGTTAGTGTTATGTTGAGGGCAAGAGTTAGAGAGACGGATAGGGTTAGGATTGGACCTAGGGTTAGGGTTATGTTGAGGGCTAGGGTTAGAGAGACGGTTAGTGTTAGGATTGGACCTAGGGTTAGGGTTATGTTGAGGGCTAGGGTTAGAGAGACGGTTAGGGTGAGGATTGGACCTAGGGTTAGGGTTATGTTGAGGGCTAGGGTCAGAGAGATGGTTAGGGTTAGGATTGGACCTAGGGTTAGGGTTATGTTGAGGGCTAGGGTTAGAGAGACGGTTAGGGTAGGATTGGACCTAGGGTTAGGGTTAGGTTGAGGGCTAAGGTTAGAGAGACGGTTAGGGTTAGGATTGGACCTAGGGTTAGGGTTATGTTGAGGGCTAGGTTTAGAGAGACGGTTAGGGTGAGGATTGGACCTAGGGTTAGGGTTATGTTTAGGGCTAGGGTTAGAGAGACGGTTAGGGTTAGGATTGGACCTAGGGTTAGGGTTATGTTGAGGGCTAGGGTTAGAAAGACGGTTAGGGTTAGGATTGGACCTAGGGTTAGGCTTATGTTGAGGGCTAGGGTTAGAGAGACAGTTAGGGTTAGGATTGGTCCTAGGGTTAGGGTTATGTTCAGGGCTAGAGTTAGAGAGACGGATAGGGTTAGGATTGGACCTAGGGTTAGGGTTATGTTGAGGGCTAGGGTTAGAGAGACGGTTAGGGTTAGGATTGGACCTAGGGTTAGGGTTATGTTGAGGGCTAGGGTTAGAGCGATGGTTAGGGATAGGATAGGACCTAGGGTTAGGGTTATGTTGAGGGCTAGGGTTAGAGAGACGGATAGGGTTAGGATGGGACCTAGGGTTAGGGTTATGTTGAGGGCTAGGGTTAGAGAGACGGTTAGGGTTAGGATTGGTCCTAGGGTTAGTGTTATGTTGAGGGCAAGAGTTAGAGAGACGGATAGGGTTAGGATTGGACCTAGGGTTAGGGTTATGTTGAGGGCTAGGGTTAGAGAGACGGTTAGTGTTAGGATTGGACCTAGGGTTAGGGTTATGTTGAGGGCTAGGGTTAGAGAGACGGTTAGGGTGAGGATTGGACCTAGGGTTAGGGTTATGTTGAGGGCTATGGTTAGAGAGACGGTTAGGGTTAGGATTGGACCTAGGGTTAGGGTTATGTTGAGGGCTAGGGTTAGAGAGACGGTTAGTGTTATGATTGGACCTAGGTTAGGGTTATGTTGAGTGCTAGGGTTATAGAGACGGTTAGGGTTAGGATTGGACCTAGGGTTAGGGTTATGTTGAGGGCTAGGGTTAGAGAGACGGTATGGGTTAGGATTGGACCTAGGGTTAGGGTTATGTTGAGGGCTAGGGTTAGAGAGACGGTTAGGGTTAGGATTGGACCTAGGGTTAGGGTTAGGTTGAGGGCTAGGGTTAGAGAGACGGTTAAGGTTAGGATTGGACCTAGGGTTAGGGTTATGTTGAGGGCTAGGTTTAGAGAGATGGTTAGGGGGAAGATTGGACCTAGGGTTAGGGTTATGTTTAGGGCTAGGGTTAGAGAGACGGTTAGGGTTAGTATTGGACCTAGGGTTAGGGTTATGTTGAGGGCTAGGGTTAGAAAGACGGTTAGGGTTAGGATTGGACCTGGGGTTAGGCTTGTGTTGAGGGCTAGGGTTAGAGAGACAGTTAGGGTTAGGATTGGTCCTAGGGTTAGGGTTATGTTCAGGGCTAGAGTTAGAGAGACGGATAGGGTTAGGATTGGACCTAGGGTTAGGGTTATGTTGAGGGCTAGGGTTAGAGAGAAGGTTAGGTTTAGGATTGGACCTAGGGTTAGGGTTATGTTGAGGGCTAGGGTTAGAGCGATGGTTAGGGTTAGGATAGGACCTAGGGATAGGGTTATGTTGAGGGCTAGGGTTAGAGGGACGGTTTGGGTTAGGATTGGACCTAGGGTTAGGGTTATGTTGACGGCTAGGTTTAGAGAGACGGTTAGGGTGAGGATTGGACTTAGGGTTAGGGTTATGTTGAGGGCTAGGGTTAGAGAGACGGTTAGGGTGAGGATTGGACCTAGGGTGAGGGTTATGTTGAGGACTAGGGTCAGAGAGACAGTTAGGGTTAGGGTTGGACCTAGGGTTAGGGTTATGTTGAGGGCTAGGGTTAGAGAGACGGTTAGGGTTAGGATTGGACCTAGGGTTAGGGTTAGGTTGAGGGCTAGGGTAAGAGAGACGGTTAGGTTTAGGATTGGACCTAGGGTTAGTGTTATGTTGAGGGCTAGGGTTAGAGAAACGGTTAGGGTTAGGATTGGACCTAGGGTTAGGGCTATGTTGAGGGCTAGGGTGAGAGAGACGGTTAGGGTTAGGATTGGACCTAGGGTTAGGGTTATGTTGAGGGCTAGGGTTAGAGAGACGGTTAGTGTTAGGATTGGACCTAGGGTTAGGGTTATGTTGAGGGCTAGGGTTAGAGAGACGGTTAGGGTGAGGATTGGACCTAGGGTTAGGGTTATGTTGAGGGCTAGGGTCAGAGAGACGGTTAGGGTTAGGATTGGACCTAGGGTTAGGGTTATGTTGAGGGATAGGGTTAGACAGACAGTTAGGGTTGGGATTGGACCTAGGGTTAGGGTTATGCTGAGTGCTAGGGTCAGAGAGACGGTTAGGGTTAGGATTGGACCTAGGGTTAGGGTTAGGTTGAGGGCTAGGGTTAGAGAGACGGTTAGGGTTAGGATTGGACCTAGGGTTAGTGTTAGGTTGAGGGCTAGGGTTAGAGAGACGGTTAGTGTTAGGATTGGACCTAGGGTTAGGGTTATGTTGAGGGCTAGGGTTAGAGAGACGGTTAGGGTTAGGATTGGACCTAGGGTTAGGGCTATGTTGAGGGCTAGGGTTAGAGAAACGGTTAGGGTGAGGATTGGACCTAGGGTTAGTGTTATGTTGAGGGCTAGGGTTAGAGCGACGGTTAGGGTTAGGATTGGTCCTAGGGTTAGTGTTATGTTGAGGGCAAGAATTAGAAAGACGGATAGGGTTAGGATTGGACCTAGGGTTAGGGTTATGTTGAGGGCTAGGGTTAGAGAAACGGTTAGTGTTAGGATTGGACCTAGGGTTAGGGTTATGTTGAGGGCTAGGGTTAGAGAGACGGTTAGGGTGAGGATTGGACCTAGGGTTAGGGTTATGTTGAGGGCTAGGGTTAGAGAGACGGTTAGGGTTAGGATTAGACCTAGGGTTAGGGTTATGTTGAGGGTAGGGTTAGAAAGACGGTTAGTGTTATGATTGAACCTAGGGTTAGGGTTATGTTGAGGACTAGGGTTATAGAGACGGTTGGGGTTAGGATTGGACCTAGGGTTAGGGTTATGTTGAGGGCTAGGGTTAGAGAGACGGTTAGGGTGAGGGTTCGACCTAGGGTTAGGGTTATGTTGAGGGCTAGGGTTAGAGAGACCGTTAGGGTGAGGATTGGACCTAGGTTTAGGCATATGTTGATGGCTAGGGTTAGAGAGACCGTTAGGGTGAGGATTGGACATAGGGTTAGTGTTATATTGAGGGCTAGGGTTAGTGAGACGGTTAGGGTGAGGATTGGACCTAGGGTTAGGGTTATGTTGAGGGCTAGGGTTAGAGAGACGGTTAGGGTGAGGATTGGACCTAGGGTTAGGGTTATGTTGAGGGCTAGGGTTAGAGAGACGGTTAGGGTGAGGATTGGACCTAGGGTTAGGGTTATGTTGAGAGCTAGGGTCAGAGAGACGGTTAGGGTTAGGATTGGACCTAGGGTTAGGGTTATGTTGAGGGCTAGGTTTAGAGAGACGGTTAGGGTTAGGATTGGACATAAGGTTAGGGTTATGTTGAGGGCTAGGGTCAGAGAGATGGTTAGGGTGAGTATTGGACCTAGGGTTAGGGTTATGTTGAGGGCTAGGGTTAGAGCGAAGGTTAGGGTTAGGATTGGGCCTAGGGTTAGGGTTATGTTGAGGGCTAGGGTTAGAGAGACGGTTAGTGTTATGATTGGACCTAGGGTTAGAGTTATGTTGAGGGCTAGGGTTATAGAGACGGTTAGGGTTAGGATTGGACCTAGGGTTAGGGTTATGTTGAGGGCTAGGGTTAGAGAGACGGTTAGGGTGAGGGTTCGACCTAGGGTTAGGGTTATGTTGAGGGTAGGGTTAGAGAGACGGGTAGTGTTAGGATTGGACCTAGGGTTAGGGATATGTTGATGGCTAGGGTTAGAAAGAAGGTTAGGGTTAGGATTGGACCTAAGGTTAGGCTTATGTTGAGGGCTAGGTTTAGAGAGACAGTTAGGGTTAGGATTGGTCCTAGGGTTAGGGTTATGTTCAGGGCTAGATTTAGAGAGACGGATAGGGTTAGGATTGTACCTAGGGTTAGGGTTATGTTGAGGTCTAGGGTTAGAGAGACGGTTAGGGTTAGGATTGGACCTAGGGTTAGGGTTATGTTGAGGGCTAGGGTTAGAGAGACGGTTAGGGTTAGGACTGGACCTAGGGTTAGGGTTATGATGAGGGCTAGGGTTGGAGAGACGGTTAGGGTTAGGATTGGTCCTAGGGTTAGGGTTATGTTGAGGGATAGAGTTAGAAAGACGGATAGGGTTAGGATTGGACCTAGGGTTAGCGTTATGTTGAGGGCTAGGGTTAGAGAGACGGTTAGGGTGAGGATTGGTTTTAGGGTTAGGGTTATGTTGAGGGCTAGGGTTAGAGAGACGGTTAGGGTTAGGATTAGACCTAGGGTTAGGGTTATGTTGAGCCTAGGGTTAGAGAGACGGTTAGGGTGAGGATTGGACCTAGGGTTAGGCTTATGTTGAGGGCTAGGGTTAGAGAGAGGTTAGGGTGAGGATTGGACCTAGGGTTAGGGTTATGTTGAGGGCTAGGGTTAGAGAGAAGGTTAGGGTGAGGATTGGATTTAGGGTTAGGGTTATGTTGAGGGCTAGGGTTAGAGAGACGGTTAGGGTTAGGATTGGACCTAGGGTTAGGGTTATGTTGAGCCTAAGGTTAGAGAGACGGTTAGGGTGAGGATTGGACCTATGGGTAGAGTTATGTTGAGGGCTAGGGATAGAGAGAGGGTTAGGGTGAGGATTGGACCTAGGGTTACGGTTATGTTGACGGGTAGGGTCAGAGAGATGGTTAGGGTGAGGATTGGACCTAGGGTTAGGGTTATGATGAGGGCTAGGGTTAGAGCGACGGTTAGGGTTAGGATTGGACCTAGGGTTAGGGTTATGTTGAGGGCTAGGGTTAGAGAGACGGTTTTGGTTAGGATTGGACCTAGGGTTAGGGTTATGTTGAGGGCTAGGGTTAGAGAGACGGTTAGGGTGAGGATTGGACCTAGGGTTAGGGTTATGTTGAGGGCTAGGGTTATAGAGACGGTTAAGGTTAGGATTGTACCTAGGGTTAGGGTTATGTTGAGGGCTAGGGTTAGAGAGACGGTTAGGGTGAGGATTGGATCTAGGGTTAGTGTTATGTTGAGGGCTAGGGTTAGAGAGACGGTTAGTGTTACGATTGTACCTAGGGGTTAGGGTTATGTTGAGGGCTAGGGTGAGAGAGACGGTTAGGGTGACGATTGGACCTAGGGTTAGGGTTATGTTGAGGGCTAGGGTTAGAGAGACGGTTAGGGTGAGGGTTCGACCTAGGGTTAGGGTTATGTTGAGGGTAGGGTTAGAGAGACGGGTAGTGTTAGGATTGGACCTAGGGTTAGGGATATGTTGATGGCTATGGTTAGAAAGAAGGTTAGGGTTAGGATTGGACCTAAGGTTAGGCTTATGTTGAGGGCTAGGTTTAGAGAGACAGTTAGGGTTAGGATTGGTCCTAGGGTTAGGGTTATGTTCAGGGCTAGATTTAGAGAGACGGATAGGGTTAGGATTGGACCTAGGGTTAGGGTTTGTTGAGGTCTAGGGTTAGAGAGACGGTTAGGGTTAGGATTGGACCTAGGGTTAGGGTTATGTTGAGGGCTAGGGTTAGAGAGACGGTTAGGGTTAGGGTTAGGACTGGACCTAGGGTTAGGGTATGATGAGGGCTAGGGTTGGAGAGACGGTTAGGGTTAGGATTGGTCATAGGGTTAGGGTTATGTTGAGGGCTAGAGTTAGAAAGACGGATAGGGTTAGGATTGGACCTAGGGTTAGCGTTATGTTGAGGGCTAGGGTTAGAGAGACGGTTAGGGTGAGGATTGGATTTAGGGTTAGGATTATGTTGAGGGCTAGGGTTAGAGAGACGGTTAGGGTTAGGATTAGACCTAGGGTTAGGGTTATGTTGAGCCTAGGGTTAGAGAGACAGTTAGGGTGAGGATTGGACCTAGGGTTAGGCTTATGTTGAGGGCTAGGGTTAGAGAGAGGTTAGGGTGAGGATTGGACCTAGGGTTAGGGTTATGTTGAGGGCTAGGGTTAGAGAGAAGGTTAGGGTGAAGATTGGATTTAGGGTTAGGGTTATGTTGAGGGCTAGGGTTAGAGAGACGGTTAGGGTTAGGATTGGATCTAGGGTTAGGGTTATGTTGAGCCTAAGGTTAGAGAGACGGTTAGGGTGAGGATTGGACCTATGGGTAGAGTTATGTTGAGGGCTAGGGATAGAGAGAGGGTTAGGGTGAGGATTGGACCTAGGGTTACGGTTATGTTGACGGGTAGGGTCAGAGAGATGGTTAGGGTGAGGATTGGACCTAGGGTTAGGGTTATGATGAGGGCTAGGGTTAGAGCGACGGTTAGGGTTAGGATTGGACCTAGGGTTAGGGTTATGTTGAGGGCTAGGGTTAGAGAGACGGTTTTGGTTAGGATTGGACCTAGGGTTAGGGTTATGTTGAGGGCTAGGGTTAGAGAGTCGGTTAGGGTGAGGATTGGACCTAGGGTTAGGGTTATGTTGAGGGCTAGGGTTATAGAGACGGTTAAGGTTAGGATTGTACCTAGGGTTAGGGTTATGTTGAGGGCTAGGGTTAGAGAGACGGTTAGGGTGAGGATTGGATCTAGGGTTAGGGTTATGTTGAGGGCTAGGGTTAGAGAGACGGTTAGTGTTACGATTGTACCTAGGGGTTAGGGTTATGTTGAGGGCTAGGGTGAGAGAGACGGTTAGGGTGACGATTGGACCTAGGGTTAGGGTTATGTTGAGGCTAGGGTTAGAGAGACGGTTAGGGTGAGGATTGGACCTAGGGTTAGGGTTATGTTGAGGGCTAGGGTTAGAGAGACGGTTAGGGTGAGGATTGGACCTAGGGTTAGGGTTATGTTGCGGGCTAGGGTTAGAGAGACGGTTAGGGTGAGGATTGGACCTAGGGTTAGGGTTATGTTGAGGGCTAGGGTTAGAGAGACGGTTAGGGTGAGGATTAGACCTAGGGTTAGGGTTATGTTGAGGGCTAGGTTAAGAGAGACAGTTAGGGTGAGGATTGGACATAGGGTTAGGGTTATGTTGAGGGCTAGGGTTAGAGAGACGGTTAGTGTTAGGATTGGACCTAGGGTTAGGGTTATGTTGAGGGCCAGGGTTAGAGAGACGGTTAGTGTTAGGATTGGACCTAGGGTTAGGGTTATGTTGAGGGCTAGGGTTATAGAGACGGTTAGGGTTAGGATTGGACCTAGGGTTAGGGTTATGTTGAGGGCTAGGGTTAGAGAGACGGTTAGGGTGAGGATTGGACCTAGATTTAGGGTTATGTTGAGGCCTAGGTTTAGAGAGACGGTTAGGGTGAGGATTGGACCTAGGCTTAGGGTTATGTTGAGGGCTAGGGTTAGAGAGACGGTTAGGGTGAGGATTGGACCTAGGGTTAGGGTTATGTTTACTGCTAGGGTTAGAGAGACGGTTAGGGTAAGGATTGGACCTTGGGTTAGAGTTATGTTGAGGGCTAGGGTTAGACAGACAGGGTTAGGATTGGACCTAGGGTTAGGGTTATGCTGAGGGCTAGGGTCAGAGAGACGGGTAGGGTTAAGATTGGACCTAAGGTTAGGGTTAGGTTGAGGGCTAGTGTTAGAGAGACGGTTAGGGTGAGGATTGGACCTAGGGTTAGGGTTATGTTGAGGGCTAGGGTTAGAGAGACGGTTAGGGTGAGGATTGGACCTAGGGTTAGGGTTATGTTGAGGGCTAGGGTTAGAGAGACGGTTAGTGTTAGGATTGGACCTAGGGTTAGGGTTATGTTGAGGGCTAGGGTTAGAGAGACGGTTAGGGTGAGGATTGGACCTAGGGTTAGGGTTATGTTGAGGGCTATGGTTAGAGAGACGGATAGGGTTAGGATTGGACCTCGGGTTAGGGTTATGTTGAGGGCTAGGGTTAGAGAGACGGTTAGTGTTATGATTGGACCTAGGGTTAGGGTTATGTTGAGAGCTAGGGTCAGAGAGACGGTTAGGGTTACGATTGGACCTAGGGTTAGGGTTATGTTGAGGGCTAGGGTTAGAGAGACGGTTAGAGTTAGGATTGGACATAAGGTTAGGGTTATGTTGAGGGCTAGGGTCAGAGAGATGGTTAGGGTGAGGATTGGACCTAGGGTTAGAGTTATGTTGAGGGCTAGGGTTAGAGCGACGGTTAGGGTGAATATTGGACCTAGGGTTAGGGTTATGTTGAGGGCTAGGGCTAGAGAGACGGTTAGGGTGAGGATTGGACCTAGGGTTAGGGTTATGTTGAGGGCTAGGGTTAGAGAGACGGTTAGTGTTAGGATTGGACCTAGGGTTAGGGTTATGTTGAGGGCTAGGGTTAGAGAGACGGTTAGGGTGAGGATTGGACCTAGGGTTAGGGTTATGTTGAGGGCTATGGTTAGAGAGACGGATAGGGTTAGGATTGGACCTCGGGTTAGGGTTATGTTGAGGGCTTGGGTTAGAGAGACGGTTAGTGTTATGATTGGACCTAGGGTTAGGGTTATGTTGAGAGCTAGGGTCAGAGAGACGGTTAGGGTTACGATTGGACCTAGGGTTAGGGTTATGTTGAGGGCTAGGGTTAGAGAGACGGTTAGAGTTAGGATTGGACATAAGGTTAGGGTTATGTTGAGGGCTAGGGTCAGAGAGATGGTTAGGGTGAGGATTGGACTTAGGGTTAGAGTTATGTTGAGGGCTAGGGTTAGAGCGACGGTTAGGGTTAGGATTGGACCTAGGGTTAGGGTTATGTTGAGGGCTAGGGTTAGAGCGACGGTTAGGGTTAGGATTGGACCTAGGGTTAGGGTTATGTTGAGGGCTAGGGTTAGAGAGACGGTTAGGGTGAGGATTGGACCTAGGTTAGGGTTATGTTGAGGGCTAGGGTTAGAGAGACGGTTAGTGTTAGGATTGGACCTAGGGTTGGGGTTATGTTTAGGGCTAGGGTTAGAGAGACGGTTAGGGTTGGGATTGGACCTAGGGTTAGGGTTATGTTACGGGCTAGGGTTAGAGAGACGGTTAGTGTTAGGATTGGACCTAGGGTTAGGGTTATGTTGACGGCTAGGGTTAGAGAGACGGTTATTGTTAGGATTGGACCTAGGGTTAGGGTTATGTTGAGGGCTAGGGTTATAGAGACGGTTAGTCTTAGGATTGGACCTAGGGTTAGGGTTATGTTGAGGGCTAGGGTTAGAGAGACGGTTAGGGTGAGGATTGGCCCTAGAGTTTGGGTTATGTTGAGGGCTAGGGTTAGAGAGACGGTTAGTGTTAGAATTGGACCTAGGGTTAGTGTTATGTGGAGGGCTAGGGTTAGAGAGACGGTTAGGGTGAGGATTGGACCTAGGGTTAGGGTTATGTTGAGGGCTAGGGTTAGAGAGACTCTTAGGGTGAGGATTGGACCTAGGGTTAGGGTTATGTTGAGGGCTAGGGTTAGAGAGACGGTTAGGGTTAGGATTGGACCTACGGTTAGGGTTATGTTGAGGGCTAGGGTTAGAGAGACGGTTAGGGTGAGGATTGGACCTAGGGTTAGGGTTATGTTGAGGGCTAGGGTTATTGAGACGGTTAGGGTGAGGATTGGACCTAGGGTTAGGGTTATGTTGAGGGCTAGGGTTAGAGAGACGGTTAGGGAGATTGGACCTAGGGTTAGGGTTATGTTGAGGGCTAGGGTTAGAGAGAAGGGTAGGGTGAGGATTGGACCTAGGGTTAGGGTTATGTTGAGGGCTAGGGTTAGAGAGACGGTTAGTGTTAGGATTGGACCTAGGGTTAGGGTTATGTTGAGGGCTAGGGTTAGAGAGACGGTTAGGGTGAGGATTGGACCTAGATTAGGGTTATGTTCAGGGCTAGGGTTAGAGAGACGGTTACTGTTACGATTGGACCTAGTGTTGGGGTTATGTTTAGGGCTAGGGTTAGAGAGACGGTTAGGGTTGGGATTGGACCTAGGGTTAGGGTTATGTTGAGGGCTAGGGTTAGAGAGACGGTTAGGGTGAGGATTGGACCTAGGGTTAGGGTTATGTTGAGGGCTAGGGTTAGAGAGACGGTTAGTGTGAGGATTGGACCTAGGGTTAGGGTTATGTTGAGGGCTAGGGTTAGAGAGAAGGTTAGTGTTAGGATTCGACCTAGGGTTAGAGTTATGTTGAGGGCTAGGGTTAGAGAGACGGTTAGGGTAAGGATTGGACCTAGGGTTAGGGTTATGTTGAGGGCTAGGGTTAGAGAGACGGTGGGTGAGGATTGGACCTAGGGTTAGGGTTATGTTGAGGCCTAGGGTTAGAGAGACGGTTAGGGTTAGGATTGGACCTAGTGTTAGGGTTATGTTGAGGGCTAGGGTTAGGGAGACGGTTAGGATGAGGATTGGACCTAGGGTTAGGGTTATGTTGAGGGCTAGGGTTAGAGAGACGGTTAGTGTTAGGATTGGACCTAGGGTTCGGTTTATGTTGAGGGCTAGGATTAGAGAGACGGTTAGTGTTAGGATTGGACCTAGGGTTAGCGTTATGTTGAGGGCTAGGGTTAGAGAGACGGTTAGGCTGAGGATTGGACCTAGGGTTAGGGTTATGTTGAGGGCTAGGGTTAGAGAGACGGTTAGTGTTAGGATTGGACCTAGGGTTAGGGTTATGTTGAGGGCTAGGGTTAGAGAGACGGTTAGTGTTAGGTTTGGACCTAGGGTTAGGGTTATGTTGAGGGCTAGGATTAGAGAGACGTTTAGTGTTAGGATAGGACCTAGGGTTAGGGTTATGTTGAGGGCTAGGGTTAGAGAGACGGTTAGGGTGAGGATTGGACCTAGGGTTAGGGTTATGATGAGGGCAAGGGTTAGAGAGACGGTTAGTGTTAGGTTTGGACCTAGGGTTAGGGTTATGTTGAGGGATAGGGTTATAGAGACAGTTACGGTTAGGATTGGACGTAGGGTTAGGGTTATGTTGAGGGCTAGGGTTAGAGAGACGGTTAGGGTGAGGATTGGACCTAGGGTTAGGGTTATGTTGAGGGCTAGGGTTCGAGAGACGGTTAGGGTGAGGATTGGACCTAGGGTTAGGTTTATGTTGAGGGCTAAGTTTAGAGAGACGTTTAGGGTGAGGATTGGACCTAGGGTTAGGGTTATGTTGAGGGCTAGGGTTAGAGAGACGGTTAGGATGAGGATTGGACCTAGGGTTAGGGTTATGTTGAGGGCTAGGGTTAGAGAGACGGTTAGTGTTAGGATTGGACCTTGGGTTAGGGTTATGTTGAGGGCTAGGGTTAGAGAGACAGTTAGGGTGAGGATTGGACCTAGGGTTAGGGTTATGATGAGGGCTAGGGTTAGAGAGACGGTTAGTGTTAGGTTTGGAGCTAGGGTTAGGGTTATGTTGAGGGATAGGGTTAAAGAGACGGTTAGGGTTAGGATTGGACCTAGGGTTAGGGTTATGTTGAGGGCTAGGGTTAGAGAGACGGTTAGGGTGAGGATTGGACCTAGGGTTAGGGTTATGTTAAGGGCTAGGGTTAGAGAGACGGTTAGTGTTAGGATTGGACCTAGGGTTAGGGTTATGTTGACGGCTAGGGTTAGAGAGACGGTTAGCGTTAGGATTGGACCTAGGGTTAGGGTTATGTTGAGGGCTAGGGTTATAGAGACGGTTCGTCTTAGGATTGGACCTAGGGTTAGGGTTATGTTGAGGGCTAGGGTTAGAGAGACGGTTAGGGTGAGGATTGGCCCTAGAGTTAGGGTTATGTTGAGGGCTAGGGTTAGAGAGACGGTTAGTGTTAGAATTGGACCTAGGGTTAGGGTTATGTTGAGGGCTAGGGTTAGAGAGACGGTTAGGGTGAGGATTGGACCTAGGGTTAGGGTTATGTTGAGGGCTAGGGTTAGAGAGATTCTTAGGGTGAGGATTGGACCTAGGGTTAGGGTAATGTTGAGGGCTAGGGTTAGAGAGACGGTTAGGGTGAGGATTGGACCTAGGGTTAGGGTTATGTTGAGGGCTAGAGTTATTGAGACGGTTAGGGTGAGGATTGGACCTAGGGTTAGGGTTATGTTGAGGGCTAGGGTTAGAGAGACGGTTAGGGAGATTGGACCTAGGGTTAGGGTTATGTTGAGGGCTAGGGTTAGAGAGACGGTTAGGGTGAGGATTGGACCTAGATTAGGGTTATGTTCAGGGCTAGGGTTAGAGAGACGGTTACTGTTAGGATTGGACCTAGGGTTGGGGTTATGTTTAGGGCTAGGGTTAGAGAGACGGTTAGGGTTGGGATTGGACCTAGGGTTAGGGTTATGTTGAGGGCTAGGGTTAGAGAGACGGTTAGGGTGAGGATTGGACCTAGGGTTAGGGTTAAGTTGAGGGCTAGGGTTAGAGAGACGGTTAGGGTGAGGATTGGACCTAGGGTTAGGGTTATGTTGAGGGCTAGGGTTAGAGAGAAGTTTAGTGTTAGGATTCGACCTAGGGTTAGAGTTATGTTGAGGGCTAGGTTTAGAGAGACGGTTAGGGTAAGGATTGGACCTAGGGTTAGGGTTATGTTGAGGGCTAGGGTTAGAGAGACGGTGGGTGAGGATTGGACATAGGGTTAGGGTTATGTTGAGGGCTAGGGTTAGAGAGACGGTTAGTGTTAGGATTGGACCTAGGGTTCGGTTTATGTTGAGGGCTAGGATTAGAGAGACGGTTAGTGTTAGGATTGGACCTAGGGTTAGCGTTTTGTTGAGGGCTAGGGTTAGAGAGACGGTTAGGGTGAGGATTGGACCTAGGGTTAGGGTTATGTTGAGGGCTAGGGTTAGAGAGACGGTTAGTGTGAGGATTGGACCTAGGGTTAGGGTAATGTTGAGGGCTAGGGTTAGAGAGACGGTTAGGCTGAGGATTGGACCTAGGGTAGGGTTATGTTGAGGGCTAGGGTTAGAGAGACGGTTAGTGTTAGGATTGGACCTAGGGTTAGGGTTATGATGAGGGCAAGGGTTAGAGAGACGGTTAGGGTGAGGATTGGACCTAGGGTTAGGGTTATGTTGAGGGCTAGGGTTAGAGAGACGGTTAGTGTTAGGATTGGACCTAGGGTTCGGTTTATGTTGAGGGCTAGGATTAGAGAGACGGTTAGTGTTAGGATTGGACCTAGGGTTAGCGTTATGTTGAGGGCTAGGGTTAGAGAGACGGTTAGGGTGAGGATTGGACCTAGGGTTAGGGTTATGTTGAGGGCTAGGGTTAGAGAGACGGTTAGTGTGAGGATTGGACCTAGGGTTAGGGTAATGTTGAGGGCTAGGGTTAGAGAGACGGTTAGGCTGAGGATTGGACCTAGGGTAGGGTTATGTTGAGGGCTAGGGTTAGAGAGACGGTTAGTGTTAGGATTGGACCTAGGGTTAGGGTTATGATGAGGGCAAGGGTTAGAGAGACGGTTAGTGTTAGGTTTGGACCTAGGGTTAGGGTTATGTTGAGGGATAGGGTTATAGAGACAGTTACGGTTAGGATTGGACGTAGGGTTAGGGTTATGTTGAGGGCTAGGGTTAGAGAGACGGTTAGGGTGAGGATTGGACCTAGGGTTAGGGTTATGTTGAGGGCTAGGGTTCGAGAGACGGTTAGGGTGAGGATTGGACCTAGGGTTAGGTTTATGTTTAGGGCTAAGGTTAGAGAGACGTTTAGGGTGAGGATTGGACCTAGGGTTAGGGTTATGTTGAGGGCTAGGGTTATAGAGACGGTTAGGATGAGGATTGGACCTAGGGTTAGGGTTATGTTGAGGGCTAGGGTTAGAGAGACGGTTAGTGTTAGGATTGGACCTTGGGTTAGGGTTATGTTGAGGGCTAGGGTTAGAGAGACAGTTAGGGTGAGGATTGGACCTAGGGTTAGGGTTATGATGAGGGCTAGGGTTAGAGAGACGGTTAGTGTTAGGTTTGGAGCTAGGGTTAGGGTTATGTTGAGGGATAGGGTTAAAGAGACGGTTAGGGTTAGGATTGGACCTAGGGTTAGGGTTATGTTGAGGGCTAGGGTTAGAGAGACGGTTAGGGTGAGGATTGGACCTAGGGTTAGGGTTATGTTAAGGGCTAGGGTTAGAGAGACGGTTAGTGTTAGGATTGGACCTAGGGTTAGGGTTATGTTGACGGCTAGGGTTAGAGAGACGGTTAGTGTTAGGATTGGACCTAGGGTTAGGGTTATGTTGAGGGCTAGGGTTATAGAGACGGTTCGTCTTAGGATTGGACCTAGGGTTAGGGTTATGTTGAGGGCTAGGGTTAGAGAGACGGTTAGGGTGAGGATTGGCCCTAGAGTTAGGGTTATGTTGAGGGCTAGGGTTAGAGAGACGGTTAGTGTTAGAATTGGACCTAGGGTTAGGGTTATGTTGAGGGCTAGGGTTAGAGAGACGGTTAGGGTGAGGATTGGACCTAGGGTTAGGGTTATGTTGAGGGCTAGGGTTAGAGAGATTCTTAGGGTGAGGATTGGACCTAGGGTTAGGGTAATGTTGAGGGCTAGGGTTAGAGAGACGGTTAGGGTGAGGATTGGACCTAGGGTTAGGGTTATGTTGAGGGCTAGAGTTATTGAGACGGTTAGGGTGAGGATTGGACCTAGGGTTAGGGTTATGTTGAGGGCTAGGGTTAGAGAGACGGTTAGGGAGATTGGACCTAGGGTTAGGGTTATGTTGAGGGCTAGGGTTAGAGAGACGGTTAGGGTGAGGATTGGACCTAGATTAGGGTTATGTTCAGGGCTAGGGTTAGAGAGACGGTTACTGTTAGGATTGGACCTAGGGTTGGGGTTATGTTTAGGGCTAGGGTTAGAGAGACGGTTAGGGTTGGGATTGGACCTAGGGTTAGGGTTATGTTGAGGGCTAGGGTTAGAGAGACGGTTAGGGTGAGGATTGGACCTAGGGTTAGGGTTAAGTTGAGGGCTAGGGTTAGAGAGACGGTTAGGGTGAGGATTGGACCTAGGGTTAGGGTTATGTTGAGGGCTAGGGTTAGAGAGAAGTTTAGTGTTAGGATTCGACCTAGGGTTAGAGTTATGTTGAGGGCTAGGTTTAGAGAGACGGTTAGGGTAAGGATTGGACCTAGGGTTAGGGTTATGTTGAGGGCTAGGGTTAGAGAGACGGTGGGTGAGGATTGGACATAGGGTTAGGGTTATGTTGAGGGCTAGGGTTAGAGAGACGGTTAGTGTTAGGATTGGACCTAGGGTTCGGTTTATGTTGAGGGCTAGGATTAGAGAGACGGTTAGTGTTAGGATTGGACCTAGGGTTAGCGTTATGTTGAGGGCTAGGGTTAGAGAGACGGTTAGGGTGAGGATTGGACCTAGGGTTAGGGTTATGTTGAGGGCTAGGGTTAGAGAGACGGTTAGTGTGAGGATTGGACCTAGGGTTAGGGTAATGTTGAGGGCTAGGGTTAGAGAGACGGTTAGGCTGAGGATTGGACCTAGGGTAGGGTTATGTTGAGGGCTAGGGTTAGAGAGACGGTTAGTGTTAGGATTGGACCTAGGGTTAGGGTTATGATGAGGGCAAGGGTTAGAGAGACGGTTAGGGTGAGGATTGGACCTAGGGTTAGGGTTATGTTGAGGGCTAGGGTTAGAGAGACGGTTAGTGTTAGGATTGGACCTAGGGTTCGGTTTATGTTGAGGGCTAGGATTAGAGAGATGGTTAGTGTTAGGATTGGACCTAGGGTTAGCGTTATGTTGAGGGCTAGGGTTAGAGAGACGGTTAGGGTGAGGATTGGACCTAGGGTTAGGGTTATGTTGAGGGCTAGGGTTAGAGAGACGGTTAGTGTGAGGATTGGACCTAGGGTTAGGGTAATGTTGAGGGCTAGGGTTAGAGAGACGGTTAGGCTGAGGATTGGACCTAGGGTAGGGTTATGTTGAGGGCTAGGGTTAGAGAGACGGTTAGTGTTAGGATTGGACCTAGGGTTAGGGTTATGATGAGGGCAAGGGTTAGAGAGACGGTTAGGGTGAGGATTGGACCTAGGGTTAGGGTTATGTTGAGGGCTAGGGTTAGAGAGACGGTTAGTGTTAGGATTGGACCTAGGGTTAGGGTTATGTTGAGGGCTAGGGTTAGAGAGACGGTTAGTGTTAGGATTGGACCTAGGGTTAGGGTTATGTTGAGGGCTAGGGTTAGAGAGACGGTTAGTGTTAGGATTGGACCTAGGGTTAGGGTTATGTTGAGGGCTAGGGTTAGAGAGACGGTTAGGGTGAGGATTGGACCTAGGGTTAGGGTTATGATGAGGGCTAGGGTTAGAGAGACGGTTAGTGTTAGGTTTGGACCTAGGGTTAGGGTTATGTTGAGGGATAGGGTTATAGAGACGGTTAGGGTTAGGATTGGACCTAGGGTTAGGGTTATGTTGAGGGCTATGGTTAGAGAGATGGTTAGGGTGAGGATTGGACCTAGGGTTAGGGTTATGTTGAGGGCTAGGGTTAGAGAGACGGTTAGGGTGAGGATTGGACCTAGGGTTAGTGTTATGTTTAGGGCTAAGGTTTTTAGAGACGTTTAGGGTGAGGATTTGACCTAGGGTTAGGGTTATGTTGAGGGCTAGGGTTAGAGAGACGGTTAGGATGAGGATTGGACCTAGGGTTAGGGTTATGTTGAGGGCTAGGGTTAGAGAGACGGTTAGGGTTAGGATTGGACCTAGGGTTAGGGTTATGTTGAGGGCTAGGGTTAGAGAGACGGTTAGGGTGAGGATTGGACCGAGGGTTAGGTTTATGTGGAGGGCTAGGGTTAGAGAGACGGTTAGGGTTAGGATTGGACCTAAGGTTAGGGTTATGTTGAGGGCTAGGGTTAGAGAGACGGTTAGGGTGAGGATTGGACCTAGGTTAGGGTTATGTTGAAGGCTAGGGTTAGAGAGACGGTTAGTGTTAGGATTGGACCTAGGGTTGGGGTTATGTTTAGGGCTAGGGTTAGAGAGACGGTTAGGGTTGGGATTGGACCTAGGGTTAGGGTTATGTTGAGGGCTAGGGTTAGAAAGACGGTTAGTGTTAGGATTGGACCTAGGGTTAGTGATATGTTGAGGGCTAGGGTTAGAGAGACGGTTAGGGTTAGGATTGGACCTAGGGTTAGGGATATGTTGAGGGCTAGGGTTAGAGAAACGGTTAGGGTGAGGATTGGACCTAGGGTTAGGGTTATGTTGAGGGCTAGGGTTAGAGAGACGGTTAGTGTTAGGATTGGACCTAGTGTTAGGGTTATGTTGAGGGCTAGGGTTAGAGAGACGGTTAGTGTTAGGATTGAACCTAGGGTTAGGGTTATGTTGAGGGCTAGGGTTAGAGAGACGGTTAGGGTTAGGATTGGACCTAGGGTTAGGGTTATGTTGAGGGCTAGGGTTAGAGAGACAGTTAGGGTGAGGATTGGTCCTAGGGTTAGGGTTATGTGGAGGGCTAGGGTTAGAGAGACGGTTAGGGTGAGGATTGGACCTAGGGTTAGGGTTATGCTGAGGGCTAGGGTTAGAGAGACGGTTAGGATGAGGATTGGACCTAGATTAGGGTTATGTTGAGGGCTAGGGTTAGAGAGACGGTTAGGATTAGGATTGGACCTAGGGTTAGGGTTATGTTGAGGGCTAGGGTTAGAGAGACGGTTAGGGTTAAGATTGGACCTAGGGTTAGGGTTATGTTGAGGGCTAGGTTTAGAGAGACGGTTAGGGTGAGGATTGGACCTAGGGTTAGGGTTATGTTGAGGGCTAGGGTTAGAGAGACGGTTAGGGTGAGGACTGGACCTAGGGTTAGGGTTATGTTGAGGGCTAGCGTTAGAGAGACGGTTAGGGTGAGGATTGGACCTAGGGTTAGGGTTATGTTGAGGGCTAGGGTTAGAGAGACGGTTAGTGTTATAATTGGACCTAGGGTTAGGGTTATGTTGAGGGCTAGGGTTATAGAGACGGTTAGGGTTAGGATTGGACCTAGGGTTAAGGATATGTTGAGGGCTAGGGTTAGAGAGACGGTTAGGGTGAGGATTGGACCTAGGGTTAGGGTTATGTTGAGGGCTAGGGTTAGAGAGACGGTTAGGGTGAGGATTGGACCTAGGGTTAGGGTTATGTTGAGGGCTAGGGTTAGAGAGACGGTTAGTGTTAGGATTGGACCTAGGGTTAGGGTTATGTTGAGGGCTAGGGTAGAGAGACGGTTAGTGTTAGGATATGACCTAGGGTTAGGGTTATGTTGAGGGCTAGGGTTAGAGAGACGGTTAGGGTGAGGATTGGACCTAGGGCTAGGGTTATGTTGAGGGCTAGGGTTAGAGAGACGGTTAGGGTGAGGATTGGACCTAGGGTTAGGGTTATGTTGAGGGCTAGGGTTAGAGAGACGGTCAGGGTTAGGATTGGACCTAGGGTTGGGGTTATGTTGAGACCTAGGGTTAGAGAGACGGTTAGGTTGAGGATTGGACCTAGGGTTAGGGTTATGTTGAGAGCTAGGGTTAGAGTGACGGTTAGCGTTAGGATTGGACCTAGGGTTAGGGTTATGTTGAGGGCTAGGGTTAGAGAGACGTTTAGGGTGAGGATTGGACCTAGGGTTAGGGTTATGTTGAGGGCTAGGGTTAGAGAGACGGTTAGGATGAGGATTGGACCTAGGGTTAGGGTTATGTAGAGGGCTAGGGTTAGAGAGAGGGTTAGGGTTAGGATTGGACCTAGGGTTAGGGTTATGTTGAGGGCTAGGGTTAGAGAGACGGTTAGTGTTAGGATTGGACCTAGGGTTGGGGTTATGTTTAGGGCTAGGGTTAGAGAGACGGTTAGGGTTGGGATTGTACCTAGGGTTAGGGTTATGTTGAGGGCTAGGGTTAGAAAGACGGTTAGGGTTAGGATTGGACCTAGGGTTAGTTATATGTTGAGGGCTAGGGTTAGAGAGACGGTTAGGGTTAGGATTGGACTTAGGGTTAGGGATATGTTGAGGGCTAGGGTTAGAGAGACGGTTAGGGTGAGGATTGGACCTAGGGTTAGGGTTATGTTGAGGGCTAGGGTTAGAGAGACGGTTAGTGTTAGGATTGGACCTAGTGTTAGGGTTATGTTGAGGGCTAGGGATAGAGAGACGGTTAGTGTTAGGATTGGACCTAGTGTTAGGGTTATGTTGAGGGCTAGGGTTAGAGAGACGGTTAGTGTTAGGATTGGACCTAGGGTTAGGGTTATGTTGAGGGCTAGGGTTAGAGAGACGGTTAGTGTTAGGATTGGACCTAGTGTTAGGGTTATGTTGAGGGCTAGGGTTAGAGAGACGGTTAGTGTTAGGATTGAACCTAGGGTTAGGGTTATGTTGAGGGCTAGGGTTAGAAAGACGGTTAGTGTTAGGATTGGACCTAGTGTTAGGGTTATGATGAGGGCAAGGGTTAGAGAGACGGTTAGGGTGAGGATTGGACCTAGGGTTAGGGTTATGTTGAGGGCTAGGGTTAGAGAGACGGTTAGTGTTAGGATTGGACCTAGGGTTGGGGTTATGTTTAGGGCTAGGGTTAGAGAGACGGTTAGGGTTGGGATTGGACCTAGGGTTAGGGTTATGTTGAGGGCTAGGGTTAGAAAGACGGTTAGTGTTAGGATTGGACCTAGGGTTAGTGATATGTTGAGGGCTAGGGTTAGAGAGACGGTTAGGGTTGGGATTGGACCTAGGGTTAGGGTTATGTTGAGGGCTAGGGTTAGAAAGACGGTTAGTGTTAGGATTGGACCTAGGGTTAGGGATATGTTGAGGGCTAGGGTTAGAGAGACGGTTAGGGTGAGGATTGGACCTAGGGTTAGGGTTATGTTGAGGGCTAGGGTTAGAGAGACGGTTAGTGTTAGGATTGGACCTAGTGTTAGGGTTATGTTGAGGGCTAGGGTTAGAGAGACGGTTAGTGTTAGGATTGAACCTAGGGTTAGGGTTATGTTGAGGGCTAGGGTTAGAGAGACGGTTAGGGTTAGGATTGGACCTAGGGTTAGGGTTATGTTGAGGGCTAGGGTTAGAGAGACAGTTAGGGTGAGGATTGGTCCTAGGGTTAGGGTTATGTGGAGGGCTAGGGTTAGAGAGACGGTTAGGGTGAGGATTGGACCTAGGGTTAGGGTTATGCTGAGGGCTAGGGTTAGAGAGACGGTTAGGATGAGGATTGGACCTAGATTAGGGTTATGTTGAGGGCTAGGGTTAGAGAGACGGTTAGGATTAGGATTGGACCTAGGGTTAGGGTTATGTTGAGGGCTAGGGTTAGAGAGACGGTTAGGGTTAAGATTGGACCTAGGGTTAGGGTTATGTTGAGGGCTAGGTTTAGAGAGACGGTTAGGGTTAGGATTGGACCTAGGGTTAGGGATATGTTGAGGGCTAGGGTTAGAGAGACGGTTAGGGTGAGGATTGGACCTAGGGTTAGGGTTATGTTGAGGGCTAGGGTTAGAGAGACGGTTAGTGTTAGGATTGGACCTAGTGTTAGGGTTATGTTGAGGGCTAGGGTTAGAGAGACGGTTAGTGTTAGGATTGAACCTAGGGTTAGGGTTATGTTGAGGGCTAGGGTTAGAGAGACGGTTAGGGTTAGGATTGGACCTAGGGTTAGGGTTATGTTGAGGGCTAGGGTTAGAGAGACAGTTAGGGTGAGGATTGGTCCTAGGGTTAGGGTTATGTGGAGGGCTAGGGTTAGAGAGACGGTTAGGGTGAGGATTGGACCTAGGGTTAGGGTTATGCTGAGGGCTAGGGTTAGAGAGACGGTTAGGATGAGGATTGGACCTAGATTAGGGTTATGTTGAGGGCTAGGGTTAGAGAGACGGTTAGGATTAGGATTGGACCTAGGGTTAGGGTTATGTTGAGGGCTAGGGTTAGAGAGACGGTTAGGGTTAAGATTGGACCTAGGGTTAGGGTTATGTTGAGGGCTAGGTTTAGAGAGACGGTTAGGGTGAGGATTGGACCTAGGGTTAGGGTTATGTTGAGGGCTAGGGTTAGAGAGACGGTTAGGGTGAGGACTGGACCTAGGGTTAGGGTTATGTTGAGGGCTAGCGTTAGAGAGACGGTTAGGGTGAGGATT
The DNA here is from genome assembly GCF_964146895.1 of Miniopterus schreibersii. Lineage (NCBI taxonomy): Eukaryota > Metazoa > Chordata > Mammalia > Chiroptera > Miniopteridae > Miniopterus > Miniopterus schreibersii. Next base: position 147,330 of record NW_027669797.1, on the reverse strand, counting down.
GGACCTAGGGTTAGGGTTATGTTGAGGGCTAGGGTTAGAGAGACGGTTAGTGTTATAATTGGACCTAGGGTTAGGGTTATGTTGAGGGCTAGGGTTATAGAGACGGTTAGGGTTAGGATTGGACCTAGGGTTAAGGATATGTTGAGGGCTAGGGTTAGAGAGACGGTTAGGGTGAGGATTGGACCTAGGGTTAGGGTTATGTTGAGGGCTAGGGTTAGAGAGACGGTTAGGGTGAGGATTGGACCTAGGGTTAGGGTTATGTTGAGGGCTAGGGTTAGAGAGACGGTTAGTGTTAGGATTGGACCTAGGGTTAGGGTTATGTTGAGGGCTAGGGTAGAGAGACGGTTAGTGTTAGGATATGACCTAGGGTTAGGGTTATGTTGAGGGCTAGGGTTAGAGAGACGGTTAGGGTGAGGATTGGACCTAGGGCTAGGGTTATGTTGAGGGCTAGGGTTAGAGAGACGTTTAGGGTGAGGATTGGACCTAGGGTTAGGGTTATGTTGAGGGCTAGGGTTAGAGAGACGGTCAGGGTTAGGATTGGACCTAGGGTTGGGGTTATGTTGAGACCTAGGGTTAGAGAGACGGTTAGGTTGAGGATTGGACCTAGGGTTAGGGTTATGTTGAGAGCTAGGGTTAGAGAGACGGTTAGTGTTAGGATTGGACCTAGGGTTAGGGTTATGTTGAGGGCTAGGGTTAGAGAGACGGTTAGGATGAGGATTGGACCTAGGGTTAGGGTTATGTAGAGGGCTAGGGTTAGAGAGAGGGTTAGGGTTAGGATTGGACCTAGGGTTAGGGTTATGTTGAGGGCTAGGGTTAGAGAGACGGTTAGTGTTAGGATTGGACCTAGGGTTGGGGTTATGTTTAGGGCTAGGGTTAGAGAGACGGTTAGGGTTGGGATTGTACCTAGGGTTAGGGTTATGTTGAGGGCTAGGGTTAGAAAGACGGTTAGGGTTAGGATTGGACCTAGGGTTAGTTATATGTTGAGGGCTAGGGTTAGAGAGACGGTTAGGGTTAGGATTGGACTTAGGGTTAGGGATATGTTGAGGGCTAGGGTTAGAGAGACGGTTAGGGTGAGGATTGGACCTAGGGTTAGGGTTATGTTGAGGGCTAGGGTTAGAGAGACGGTTAGTGTTAGGATTGGACCTAGTGTTAGGGTTATGTTGAGGGCTAGGGTTAGAGAGACGGTTAGTGTTAGGATTGGACCTAGTGTTAGGGTTATGTTGAGGGCTAGGGTTAGAGAGACGGTTAGTGTTAGGATTGGACCTAGGGTTAGGGTTATGTTGAGGGCTAGGGTTAGAGAGACGGTTAGTGTTAGGATTGGACCTAGTGTTAGGGTTATGTTGAGGGCTAGGGTTAGAGAGACGGTTAGTGTTAGGATTGAACCTAGGGTTAGGGTTATGTTGAGGGCTAGGGTTAGAAAGACGGTTAGTGTTAGGATTGGACCTAGTGTTAGGGTTATGATGAGGGCAAGGGTTAGAGAGACGGTTAGGGTGAGGATTGGACCTAGGGTTAGGGTTATGTTGAGGGCTAGGGTTAGAGAGACGGTTAGTGTTAGGATTGGACCTAGGGTTAGGGTTATGTTGAGGGCTAGGGTTAGAGAGAAGGTTAGTGTTAGGATTGGACCTAGGGTTAGGGTTATGTTGATGGCTAGGGTTAGAGAGACGGTTAGTGTTAGGATTGGACCTAGGGTTAGGGTTATGTTGAGGGCTAGGGTTAGAGAGACGGTTAGGGTGAGGATTGGACCTAGGGTTAGGGTTATGATGCGGGCTAGGGTTAGAGAGACGGTTAGTGTTAGGTTTGGACCTAGGGTTAGGGTTATGTTGAGGGATAGGGTTATAGAGACGGTTAGGGTTAGGATTGGACCTAGGGTTAGGGTTATGTTGAGGGCTATGGTTAGAGAGATGGTTAGGGTGAGGATTGGACCTATGGTTAGGGTTATGTTGAGGGCTAGGGTTAGAGAGACGGTTAGGGTGAGGATTGGACCTAGGGTTAGTGTTATGTTTAGGGCTAAGGTTTTAGAGACGTTTAGGGTGAGGATTGGACCTAGGGTTAGGGTTATGTTGAGGGCTAGGGTTAGAGAGACGGTTAGGATGAGGATTGGACATAGGGTTAGGGTTATGTTGAGGGCTAGGGTTAGAGAGACGGTTAGGGTTAGGATTGGACCTAGGGTTAGGGTTATGTTGAGGGCTAGGGTTAGAGAGACGGTTAGGGTGAGGATTGGACCGAGGGTTAGGTTTATGTGGAGGGCTAGGGTTAGAGAGACGGTTAGGGTTAGGATTGGACCTAGGGTTAGGGTTATGTTGAGGGCTAGTGTTAGAGAGACGGTTAGGGTGAGGATTGGACCTAGGTTAGGGTTATGTTGAAGGCTAGGGTTAGAGAGACGGTTAGTGTTAGGATTGGACCTAGGGTTGGGGTTATGTTTAGGGCTAGGGTTAGAGAGACGGTTAGGGTTGGGATTGGACCTAGGGTTAGGGTTATGTTGAGGGCTAGGGTTAGAAAGACGGTTAGTGTTAGGATTGGACCTAGGGTTAGTGATATGTTGAGGGCTAGGGTTAGAGGGACGGTTAGGGTTAGGATTGGACCTAGGGTTAGGGATATGTTGAGGGCTAGGGTTAGAGTGACGGTTAGGGTGAGGATTGGACCTAGGGTTAGGGTTATGTTGAGGGCTAGGGTTAGAGAGACGGTTAGTGTTAGGATTGGACCTAGTGTTAGGGTTATGTTGAGGGCTAGGGTTAGAGAGACGGTTAGTGTTAGGATTGAACCTAGGGTTAGGGTTATGTTGAGGGCTAGGGTTAGAGAGACGGTTATGGTTAGGATTGGACCTAGGGTTAGGGTTATGTTGAGGGCTAGGGTTAGAGAGACAGTTAGGGTGAGGATTGGTCCTAGGGTTAGGGTTATGTGGAGGGCTAGGTTTAGAGAGACGGTTAGGGTGAGGATTGGACCTAGGGTTAGGGTTATGCTGAGGGCTAGGGTTAGAGAGACGGTTAGGATGAGGATTGGACCTAGATTAGGGTTATGTTGAGGGCTAGGGTTAGAGAGACGGTTAGGGTTAGGATTGGACCTAGGGTTAGGGTTATGTTGAGGGCTAGGGTTAGAGAGACGGTTAGGGTTAAGATTGGACCTAGGGTTAGGGTTATGTTGAGGGCTAGGTTTAGAGAGACGGTTAGGGTGAGGATTGGACCTAGGGTTAGGGTTATGTTGAGGGCTAGGGTTAGAGAGACGGTTAGGGTGAGGACTGGACCTAGGGTTAGGGTTATGTTGAGGGCTAGCGTTAGAGAGACGGTTAGGGTGAGGATTGGACCTAGGGTTAGGGTTATGTTGAGGGCTAGGGTTAGAGAGACGGTTAGTGTTATAATTGGACCTAGGGTTAGGGTTATGTTGAGGGCTAGGGTTATAGAGACGGTTAGGGTTAGGATTGGACCTAGGGTTAGGGATATGTTGAGGGCTAGGGTTAGAGAGACGGTTAGGGTGAGGATTGGACCTAGGGTTAGGGTTATGTTGAGGGCTAGGGTTAGAGAGACGGTTAGGGTGAGGATTGGACCTAGGGTTAGGGTTATGTTGAGGGCTAGGGTTAGAGAGACGGTTAGTGTTAGGATTGGACCTAGGGTTAGGGTTATGTTGAGGGCTAGGGTAGAGAGACGGTTAGTGTTAGGATTTGACCTAGGGTTAGGGTTATGTTGAGGGCTAGGGTTAGAGAGACGGTTAGGGTGAGGATTGGACCTAGGGCTAGGGTTATGTTGAGGGCTAGGGTTAGAGAGACGGTTAGGGTGAGGATTGGACCTAGGGTTAGGGTTATGTTGAGGGCTAGGGTTAGAGAGACGGTTAGGGTTAGGATTGGACCTAGGGTTGGGGTTATGTTGAGACCTAGGGTTAGAGAGACGGTTAGGTTGAGGATTGGACCTAGGGTTAGGGTTATGTTGAGAGCTAGGGTTAGAGAGACGGTTAGTGTTACGATTGGACCTAGGGTTAGGGTTATGTTGAGGGCTAGGGTTAGAGAGACGTTTAGGGTGAGAACTGGACCTAGGGTTAGGGTTATGTTGAGGGCTAGGGTTAGAGAGACTGTTAGGATGAGGATTGGACATAGGGTTAGGGTTATGTAGAGGGCTAGGGTTAGAGAGAGGGTTAGGGTTAGGATTGGACCTACGGTTAGGGTTATGTTGAGGGCTAGGGTTAGAGAGACGGTTAGTGTTAGGATTGGACCTAGGGTTGGGGTTATGTTTAGGGCTAGGGTTAGAGAGACGGTTAGGGTTAGGATTGGACCTAGGGTTAGGGTTATGTTGAGGGCTAGGGTTAGAGAGACGGTTAGGGTGAGGATTGGACCGAGGGTTAGGTTTATGTGGAGGGCTAGGGTTAGAGAGACGGTTAGGGTTAGGATTGGACCTAAGGTTAGGGTTATGTTGAGGGCTAGGGTTAGAGAGACGGTTAGGGTGAGGATTGGACCTAGGTTAGGGTTATGTTGAAGGCTAGGGTTAGAGAGACGGTTAGTGTTAGGATTGGACCTAGGGTTGGGGTTATGTTTAGGGCTAGGGTTAGAGAGACGGTTAGGGTTGGGATTGGACCTAGGGTTAGGGTTATGTTGAGGGCTAGGGTTAGAAAGACGGTTAGTGTTAGGATTGGACCTAGGGTTAGTGATATGTTGAGGGCTAGGGTTAGAGAGACGGTTAGGGTTAGGATTGGACCTAGGGTTAGGGTTATGTTGAGGGCTAGGGTTAGAGAGACGGTTAGGGTTAGGATTGGACCTAGGGTTAGGGTTATGTTGAGGGCTAGGATTAGAGAGACGGTTAGGGTGAGGATTGGACCGAGGGTTAGGTTTATGTGGAGGGCTAGGGTTAGAGAGACGGTTAGGGTTAGGATTGGACCTAAGGTTAGGGTTATGTTGAGGGCTAGGGTTAGAGAGACGGTTAGGGTGAGGATTGGACCTAGGTTAGGGTTATGTTGAAGGCTAGGGTTAGAGAGACGGTTAGTGTTAGGATTGGACCTAGGGTTGGGGTTATGTTTAGGGCTAGGGTTAGAGAGACGGTTAGGGTTGGGATTGGACCTAGGGTTAGGGTTATGTTGAGGGCTAGGGTTAGAAAGACGGTTAGTGTTAGGATTGGACCTAGGGTTAGTGATATGTTGAGGGCTAGGGTTAGAGAGACGGTTAGGGTTAGGATTGGACCTAGGGTTAGGGTTATGTTGAGGGCTAGGGTTAGAGAGACGGTTAGTGTTAGGATTGGACCTAGTGTTAGGGTTATGTTGAGGGCTAGGGTTAGAGAGACGGTTAGTGTTAGGATTGAACCTAGGGTTAGGGTTATGTTGAGGGCTAGGGTTAGAGAGACGGTTAGGGTTAGGATTGGACCTAGGGTTAGGGTTATGTTGAGGGCTAGGGTTAGAGAGACAGTTAGGGTGAGGATTGGTCCTAGGGTTAGGGTTATGTGGAGGGCTAGGGTTAGAGAGACGGTTAGGGTGAGGATTGGACCTAGGGTTAGGGTTATGCTGAGGGCTAGGGTTAGAGAGACGGTTAGGATGAGGATTGGACCTAGATTAGGGTTATGTTGAGGGCTATTGTTAGAGAGACGGTTAGGGTTAGGATTGGACCTAGGGTTAGGGTTATGTTGAGGGCTAGGGTTAGAGAGACGGTTAGGGTTAAGATTGGACCTAGGGTTAGGGTTATGTTGAGGGCTAGGTTTAGAGAGACGGTTAGGGTGAGGATTGGACCTAGGGTTAGGGTTATGTTGAGGGCTAGGGTTAGAGAGACGGTTAGGGTGAGGACTGGACCTAGGGTTAGGGTTATGTTGAGGGCTAGCGTTAGAGAGACGGTTAGGGTGAGGATTGGACCTAGGGTTAGGGTTATGTTGAGGGCTAGGGTTAGAGAGACGGTTAGGGTTAGGATTGGACCTAGGGTTAGGGTTATGTTGAGGGCTAGGGTTATAGAGACGGTTAGGGTTAGGATTGGACCTAGGGTTAGGGTTATGTTGAGGACTAGGGTTAGAGAGACGGTTAGGGTGAGGATTGGACCTAGGGTTAGGGTTATGATGAGGGCTAGGGTTAGAGAGACTGTTAGTGTTAGGATTGGACCTAGGGTTAGGGTTATGTTGAGGGCTAGGGTTAGAGAGACGGTTAAGGTGAGCATTGGACCTAGGGTTAGGGTTATGTTGAGGGCTAGGGTAGAGAGACGGTTAGTGTTAGGATTGGACTTAGGGTTAGGGTTATGTTGAGGGCTAGGGTAGAGAGACGGTTAGTGTTAGGATTGGACCTAGGGTTAGGGTTATGTTGACGGCTAGGGTTAGAGAGACGGTTAGTGTTAGGATTGGACCTAGGATTAGGGTTATGTTGAGGGCTAGGGTTATAGAGACGGTTAGTGTTAGGATTGTACCTAGGGTTAGGGTTATGTTGAGGGCTAGGGTTAGAGAGACGGTTAGGGTGAGGATTGGCCCTAGAGTTAGGGTTATGTTGAGGGTTAGGGTTAGAGAGACGGTTAGTGTTAGAATTGGACCTAGGGTTAGGGTTATGTGGAGGGCTAGGGTTAGAGAGACGGTTAGGGTGAGGATTGGACCTAGGGTTAGGGTTATGTGGAGGGCTAGGGTTAGAGAGACGGTTAGGGTGAGGATTGGACCTAGCCTTAGGGTTATGCTGAGGGCTAGGGTTAGAGAGACGGTTAGGATGAGGATTGGACCTAGATTAGGGTTATGTTGAGGACTAGGGTTAGAGAGACGGTTAGGGTTAGGATTGGACCTAGGGTTAGGGTTATGTTGAGGGCTAGGGTTAGAAAGACGGTTAGGGTTCGGATTAGACCTAGGGTTAGGGATATGTTGAGGGCTAGGGTTAGAGAGACGGTTAGGGTTAGGATTGGACCTAGGGTTAGGGATATGTTGAGGGCTAGGGTTAGAGAGACGGTTAGGGTGAGGATTGGACCTAGGGTTATGGTTATGTTGAGGGCTAGGGTTAGAGAGACGGTTAGTGTTAGGATTGGACCTAGGTTTAGGGTTATGTTGAGGGCTAGGGTTAGAGAGACGGTTAGTGTTAGGATTGGACCTAGGGTTAGGGTTATGTTGAGGGCTAGGGTTAGAGAGACGGTTAGTGTTAGGATTGGACCTAGGGTTAGGGTTATGTTGAGGGCAAGGGTTAGAGAGACGGTTAGGGTTAGGATTGGACCTAGGGTTAGGGTTATGTGGACGGCTAGGGTTAGAGAGACGGTTAGTGTTAGGATTGGACCTAGGGTTAGGGTTATGTTGAGGGCTAGGGTTAGAGAGACGGTTAGTGTTAGGATTGGACCTAGGGTTACGGTTATGTTGAGGGCTAGGTTAGGGAGACGGTTAGTGTTAGGATTGGACCTAGGGTTAGGGTTATGTTGAGGGTTAGGGTTAGAGAGACGGTTAGGGTGAGGATTGGACCTAGGGTTAGGGTTATGATGAGGGCTAGGGTTAGAGAGACGGTTAGGGTGAGGATTGGACCTAGGGTTAGGGTTATGTTGAGGGCTAGGGTTAGAGAGACGGTTAGTGTTAGGATTGGACCTAGGTTTTGGGTTATGTTGAGGGCTAGGGTTATTGAGACGGTTAGGCTAAGGATTGGACCTAGGGTTAGGGTTATGTTGAGGGCTAGCGTTAGAGAGACGATTAGTTTTAGTATTGGACCTAGGGTTAGGGTTATGTTGAGGGCAAGGGTTAGAGAGACGGTTAGGGTGAGGATTGGACCTAGGGTTAGGGTTATGTTGAGGGCTAGGTTTAGAGAGACGGTTAGTGTTAGGATTGGACCTAGGGTTAGGGTTATGTTGAGGGCTAGGGTTAGAGAGACGGTTAGTGTTAGGATTGGACCTAGGGTTAGGGTTATGTTGAGGGCTAGGGTTAGAGAGACGGTTAGTGTTAGGATTGGACCTAGGGTTAGGGTTATGTTGAGGGCTAGGGATAGAGAGACGGTTAGGGTGAGGATTGGACCTAGCGTTAGGGTTATGTTGAGGGCTAGGTTTAGAGAGACGGTTAGGGTTAGTATTGGACCTAGGGTTAGGGTTATGTTGAGGGCTAGGGTTAGAGAGACGGTTAGGGTGAGGATTGGACCTAGGGTTAGGGTTATGTTGAGGGCTAGGGTTAGAGAGACGGTTAGGGTGAGGATTGGACCTAGGGTTAGGGTTATGTTGAGGGCTAGGGTTAGAGAGACGGTTAGGGTGAGGATTGGACCTAGGGTTAGGGTTATGTTGAGGGCTATGGTTAGAGAGACGGTTAGGGTTAGGATTGGACCTAGGGTTAGGGTTATGTTGAGGGCTAGGGTTATAGAGACGGTTTGTGTTAGGATTGGACCTAGGGTTAGGGTTATGTTGAGGGCTAGGGTGAGAGAGACGGTTAGGGTGAGGATTGGACCTAGGGTTAGGGTTATGTTGAGGGCTAGGGTTAGAGTGACGGTTAGTGTTAGGATTGGACCTAGGGTTAGGGTTATGTTGAGGGCTAGGGTTAGAGAGACGGTTAGGGTGAGGATTGGACCTAGGGTTAGGGTTATGTTGAGGGCTAGGGTTAGAGAGACGGTTAGTGTTAGGATTGGACCTAGGGTTAGGGTTATGTTGAGGGCTAGGGTTAGAGAGACGGTTAGGGTGACCATTGCACCTAGGGTTAGGGTTCTTTTGAGGGCTAGGGTTAGAGAGACGGTTAGGGTAAGGATTGGACCTAGGGTTAGGGTTATGTTGAGAGCTAGGGTCAGAGAGACGGTTAGGGTTAGGATTGGACCTAGGGTTAGGGGTATTTTTAGGGCTAGGGTTAGAGCGACTGTTAGGGTACGGATTGGACCTAGGGTTAGGGTTATGTTGAGGGCTAGGGTTAGAGAGACGGTTTGGGTTAGGATTGGACCTAGGGTTATGGTTATGTTGAGGGCTAGGTTTAGAGAGACGGTTAGGGTGAGGATTGGACCTAGGGTTAGGGTTATGTTGAGGGCTAAGGTTAGAGAGACGGTTAGGGTGAGGATTGGACCTAGGGTTAGGGTTATGTTGAGGGCTAGGGATAGAGAGACGGTTAGTGTTAGGATTGGACCTAGGGTTAGGGTAATATTGAGGGCTAGGGTTAGAGAGACGGTTAGTCTGAGGTTTGGACCTAGGGTTAGGGTTATGTTGAGGGCTAGGGTTAGAGAGACGGTTAGTGTTAGGATTGAACCTAGGGTTAGGGTTATGTTGAGGGCAGGGTTAGAGAGACGGTTAGGGTGAGGATTGGACCTAGGGTTAGGGTTATGTTGAGGGCTAGGGTTAGAGAGACGGTTAGTGTTAGGATTGGACCTAGGGTTAGGGTTATGTTGAGGGCTAGGGTTAGAGAGACGTTTAGTGTTAGGATTGGACTTAGGGTTAGGGTTATGTTGAGGGCTAGGGTTAGAGAGACGGTTAGGGTTAGGATTGGACCTAGGGTTAGGGTTATGTTGAGGGCTAGGGTTAGAGAGACGGTTAGTGTAAGGATTGGACCTAGGATTAGGGTTATGTTGAGGGCTAGGGTTAGAGAGACGGTTAGGGTGAGGATTGGACCTAGGGTTAGGGTTATGATGAGGGCTAGGGTTAGAGAGACGGTTAGTGTTAGGTTTGGACCTAGGGTTAGGGTTATGTTGAGGGATAGGTTTATAGAGACGGTTAGGGTTAGGATTGGACCTAGGGTTAGGGTTATGTTGAGGGCTAGGGTTAGGGAGACGGTTAGGGTGAGGATTGGACCTAGGGTTACGGTTATGTTGAGGGCTAGGGTTAGAGAGACGGTTAGTGTTAGGATTGGACCTAGGGTTAGGGTTATGTTGACGGCTAGGGTTAGAGAGACGGTTAGTGTTAGGATTGGACCTAGGCTTAGGGTTATGTTGAGGGCTAGGGTTAGAGAGACGGTTAGTGTTAGGATTGGACCTAGGGTTAGGGTTATGTTGAGGGCTAGGGTTAGGGAGACGGTTAGGGTGAGGATTGGACCTAGGGTTAGGGTTATTTTGAGGGCTAGGTTTAGAGAGACTCTTAGGGTGAGGATTGGACCTAGGGTTAGGGTTATGTTGAGGGCTAGGGTTAGAGAGAGGTTTAGGGTTAGGATTGGACCTAGGGTTAGGGTTATGTTGAGGGCTTGGGTTAGAGAGACGGTTAGGGTGTGGATTGGACCTAGGGTTAGGGTTATGTTGAGGGCTAGGGTTCTTGAGACGGTTAGGGTGAGGATTGGACCTAGGGTTAGGGTTATGTGGAGGGCTAGGGTTAGAGAGACGGTTAGAGTGAGGATTGGACCTAGGGTTAGGGTTATGTTGAGGGCTAGGGTTAGAGAGACGGTTAGGGTGAGGATTGGACCTAGGGTTAGGGTTATGTTGAGGGCTAGGGTTAGAGAGACTGTTAGTGTTAGGATTGGACCTAGGGTTAGGGTTATGTTGAGGGCTAGGGTTAGAGAGACGGTTAGTGTTAGGATTGGACCTAGGGTTAGGGTTATGTTGAGGGCTAGGGTTAGAGAGACGGTTAGGGTGAGGATTGGACCTAGATTAGGGTTATGTTCAGGGCTTGGGTTAGAGAGACGGTTACTGTTAGGATTGGGCTAGGGTTGGGGTTATGTTTAGGGCTAGGGTTAGAGAGACGGTTAGGGTTGGGATTGGACCTAGGGTTAGGGTTATGTTGAGGGCTAGGGTTAGAAAGACGGTTAGGGTTCGGATTGGACCTAGGGTTAGGGATATGTTGAGGGCTAGGGTTAGAGAGACGGTTACGGTTAGGATTGGACCTAGGGTTAGGGATATGTTGAGGACTAGGGTTAGAGAGACGGTTAGGGTGAGGATTGGATCTAGGGTTAGGGTTATGTTGAGGGCTAGGGTTAGAGAGACGGTTAGTGTTAGGATTGTACCTAGGGTTAGGGTTATGTTGAGGGCTAGGATGAGGGAGACGGTTAGGGTGACGATTGGACCTAGGGTTAGGGTTATGTTGAGGGCTAGGGTTAGAGAGACGGTTAGGGTGAGGATTGGACCTAGAGTTAGGGTTATGTTGAGGGCTAGGGTTACAGAGATGGTTAGGGTGAGGATTGGACCTAGGGTTAGGGTTATGTTGAGGGCTAGGGTTAGAGAGACGGTTAGAGTGAGGATTGGACCTAGGGTTAGGGTTATGTTGAGGGCTAGGGTTAGAGAGACGGTTAGTGTTAGGATTCGACCTAGGGTTAGGGTTATGTTGAGTGCTAGGTTTAGAGAGACAGTTAGGGTGAGGATTGGACCTAGGGTTAGGGTTATGATGAGGGCTAGGGTTAGAGAGACGGTTAGTGTTAGGATTGGACCTAGGGTTAGGGTTATGTTGAGGGCTAGGTTTAGAGAGACGGTTAGTGTTAGGATTGGACCTAGGGTTACGGTTATGTTGAGGGCTAGGGTTATAGAGACGGTTCGGGTTAGGATTGGATCTAGGGTTAGGGTTATGTTTAAGGCTAGGGTTATAGAGACGGTTAGGGTTAGGATTGGACCTAGGGTTAGGGTTATGTTGAGGGCTAGGGTTAGAGAGACGGTTAGGGTGAGGATTGGACCTAGGGTTAGGGTTATGTTTAGGGCTAGGGTTAGAGAGACGGTTAGGGTTAGGATTGGACCTAGGGTTAGGGTTATGTTGAGGGCTAGGGTTAGACAGACAGGGTTAGGATTGGATCTAGGGTTAGGGTTATGCTGAGGGCTACGGTCAGAGAGACGGTTAGGGTTAAGATTGGACCTAAGGTTAGGGTTAGGTTGAGGGCTAGTGTTAGAGAGACGGTTAGGGTTAGGACTGGACCTAGGGTTAGGGTTATGCTAAGGGCTAGTGTTAGAGAGACGGTTAGGGTTAGGATTGGACCTAGGGTTAGGGTTATTTTGACGGCTAGGATTAGAGAGACGGTTAGGGTTAGGATTGGACCTAGGTTTCGGGTTATGTTGAGGGCTAGGGTTAGAGAGACGGTTAGGGTGAGGATTGGACCTAGGGATAGGGTTATGTTGAGGGCTAGGGTTAGAGAGACGGTTAGTGTTAGGATTAGACATAGGGTTAGGGTTATGTTGAGGGCTAGGGTTAGAGAGACAGTTAGGGTGAGGATTGGACCTAGGGTTAGGGTTATGTGGAGGGCTAGGGTTAGAGAAACGGTTAGTGTTAGGATTGGACCTAGGGTTAGGGTTATGTTGAGGGCCAGGGTTAGAGAGACGTTTAGTGTTAGGATTGGACCTAGGGTTAGGGTTATGTTGAGGGTTGGGTAGAGAGACGGTTAGGATTAGGATTGGACCTAGAATTAGGCTTATGTTGAGGGCTAGGGTTAGAGAGACAGTTAGGGTTAGGATGGGACCTAGGGTTAGGGTTATGTTGAGGGCTAGGGTTAGAGAGACGGTTAGGGTTACGATTGGACCAAGGGTTAGGGTTATGTTGAGGGCTAGGGTTGGAGAGACGGTTAGGGTGAGGATTGGACTTAGGGTTAGGGTTATGTTTAGGGCTAGGGTTAGAGAGACGGTTAGGGTTAGGATTGGACCTAGGGTTAGGGTTATGTTGAGCCTAGGGTTAGAGAGACGGTTAGGGTGAGGTTTGGACCTAGGGTTAGGCTTATGTTGAGGGCTAGGGTTAGAGAGACGGTTAGGGTGAGGATTGGACCTAGGGTTAGGGTTATGTTGAGGGCTAGGGTCAGAGAGACTGTTAGGGTGAGGATTGGACCTAGGGTTAGGGTTATGATGAGGGCTAGGGTTAGAGCGACTGTTAGGGTTAGGATTGGACCTAGGGTTAGGGTTATGTTGAGGGCTAGGGTTAGAGAGACGGTTTGGGTTATGATTGGACCTAGGGTTAGGGTTATGTTGAGGGCTAGAGTTAGAGAGACGGTTAGGGTGAGGATTGGACCTAGGGTTAGGGCTATGTTGAGGGCTAGGGTTATAGAGACGGTTAGGGTTAGGATTGGACCTAGGGTTAGGGTTATGTTGAGGGCTAGGGATAGAGAGACGGTTAGGGAGAGGATTGGACCTAGGGTTAGGGTTATGTTGAGGGCTAGGGTTAGAGAGACGGTTAGTGTTAGGATTGGACCTAGGGATAGGGTTATGTTGAGGGCTAGGGGTAGAGAGACGGTTAGGGTTAGGATTGGACCTAGGGTTAGGGTTATGTTGAGGGCTAGGGTTAGAGGGACGGTTAGGGTGAGGATTGGACCTAGGGTTAGGGTTATGTTGAGGGCTAGGGTTAGAGAGACGGTTAGGGTGATGATTGGATTTAGGGTTAGGGTTATGTTGAGGGCTAGGGTTAGAGAGACGGTTAGGGTTAGGATTGGACCTATTGTTAGGGTTATGTTGAGCCTAGGGTTAGAGAGACGGTTAGGGTGAGGATTGGACCTAGGGGTAGGGTTATGTTGAGGGCTAGGGTTAGAGAATCGGTTAGGGTGAGGATTGGACCTATGGTTAGGGTTATGTTGAGGGCTAGGGTCAGAGAGACGGTTAGGGTGAGGATTGGACCTAGGGTTAGGGTTATGATGAGGGCTAGGGTTAGAGCGAAGGTTAGGGTTATGATTGGACCTAGCGTTAGGGTTATGTTGAGGGCTAGGGTTAGAGAGACGGTTTTGGTTAGGATTGGACCTAGGGTTAGTGTTATGTTGAGGGCTAGGGTTAGAGAGACGGTTAGGGTGAGGATTGGACCTAGGGTTAGGGTTATGTTGAGGGCTAGGGTTATAGAGACGGTTTGGGTTAGGATTGGACCTAGGGTTAGGGTTATGTTGAGGGCTAGGGTTAGAGAGACGGTTAGGGTGAGGATTGGATCTAGGGTTAGGGTTATGTTCAGGGCTAGGGTTAGAGAGACGGTTAGTGTTAGGATTGTACCTACGGTTAGGGTTATGTTGAGGGCTAGGGTGAGAGAGACGGTTAGGGTAACGATTGGACCTAGGGTTAGGGTTATGTTGAGGGCTAGGGTTAGAGAGACGGTTAGGGTGAGGATTGGACCTAGGGTTAGGGTTATATTGAGGCCTAGGGTTAGAGAGACGGTTAGGGTGAGGATTGGACCTAGGGTTAGGGTTATGTTGAGTGCTAGGGTTACAGAGACGGTTAGGGTGAGGATTGGACCTAGGGTTAGGGTTATGTTGAGGGCTAGGGTTAGAGAGACGGTTAGGGTGAGGATTGGACCTAGGGTTAGGGTTATGTTGAGGGCTAGGGTTAGAGAGACGGTTAGTGTTAGGATTCGACCTAGGGTTAGGGTTAGGTTTAGTGCTAGGTTTAGAGAGACAGTTAGGGTGAGGATTGGACCTAGGGTTAGGGTTATGTTGAGGGCTAGGGTTAGAGAGACGGTTAGTGTTAGGATTGGACCTAGGGTTAGGGTTATGTTGAGGGCTAGGTTTAGAGAGACGGTTAGTGTTAGGATTGGACCTAGGGTTACGGTTATGTTGAGGGCTAGGGTTATAGAGACGGTTAGGGTTAGGATTGGATCTAGGGTTAGGGTTATGTTTAGGGCTAGGGTTATAGAGACGGTTAGGGTTAGGATTGGACCTAGGGTTAGGGTTATGTTGAGGGCTAGGGTTAGAGAGACGGTTAGGGTGAGGATTGGACCTAGGGTTAGGGTTATGTTTAGGGCTAGGGTTAGAGAGACGGTTAGGGTTAGGATTGGACCTAGGGTTAGGGTTATGTTGAGGGCTAGGGTTAGACAGACAGGGTTAGGATTGGATCTAGGGTTAGGGTTATGCTGAGGGCTAGGGTTAGAGAGACGGTTAGGGTGAGGATTGGACCTAGGGTTAGGGTTATGTTGAGGGCTAGGGTTAGAGAGACGGTTAGTGTTAGGATTAGACATAGGGTTAGGGTTATGTTGAGGGCTAGGGTTAGAGAGACAGTTAGGGTGAGGATTGGACCTAGGGTTAGGGTTATGTTGAGGGCTAGGGTTAGAGAGACGTTTAGTGTTAGGATTGGACCTAGGGTTAGGGTTATGTTGAGGGCTGGGTAGAGAGACGGTTAGGATTAGGATTGGACCTAGAGTTAGGCTTATGTTGAGGGCTAGTGTTAGAGAGACAGTTAGGGTTAGGATGGGACCTAGGGTTAGGGTTATGTTGAGGGCTAGGGTTAGAGAGACGGTTAGGGTTACGTTTGGACCAAGGGTTAGGGTTATGTTGAGGGCTAGGGTTGGAGAGACGGTTAGGGTGAGGATTGGACTTAGGGTTAGGGTTATGTTTAGGGCTAGGGTTAGAGAGACGGTTAGGGTTAGGATTGGACCTAGGGTTAGGGTTATGTTGAGCCTAGGGTTAGAGAGACGGTTAGGGTGAGGTTTGGACCTAGGGTTAGGCTTATGTTGAGGGCTAGGGTTAGAGAGACGGTTAGGGTGAGGATTGGACCTAGGGTTAGGGTTATGTTGAGGGCTAGGGTCAGAGAGACTGTTAGGGTGAGGATTGGACCTAGGGTTAGGGTTATGATGAAGGCTAGGGTTAGAGCGACTGTTAGGGTTAGGATTGGACCTAGGGTTAGGGTTATGTTGAGGGCTAGGGTTAGAGAGACGGTTTGGGTTATGATTGGACCTAGGGTTAGGGTTATGTTGAGGGCTAGAGTTAGAGAGACGGTTAGGGTGAGGATTGGACCTAGGGTTAGGGCTATGTTGAGGGATAGGGTTATAGAGACGGTTAGGGTTAGGATTGGACCTAGGGTTAGGGTTATGTTGAGGGCTAGGGATAGAGAGACGGTTAGGGTGAGGATTGGACCTAGGGTTAGGGTTATGTTGAGGGCTAGGGTTAGAGAGACGGTTAGTGTTAGGATTGGACCTAGGGATAGGGTTATGTTGAGGGCAAGGGGTAGAGAGACGGTTAGGGTTAGGATTGGACCTAGGGTTAGGGTTATGTTGAGGGCTAGGGTTAGAGAGACGGTTAGGGTGAGGATTGGACCTAGGGTTAGGGTTATGTTGAGGGCTAGGGTTAGAGAGACGGTTAGGGTGATGATTGGATTTAGGGTTAGGGTTATGTTGAGGGCTAGGGTTAGAGAGACGGTTAGGGTTAGGATTTGACCTATTGTTAGGGTTATGTTGAGCCTAGGGTTAGAGAGACGGTTAGGGTGAGGATTGGACCTAGGGGTAGGGTTATGTTGAGGGCTAGGGTTAGAGAGACGGTTAGGGTGAGGATTGGACCTATGGTTAGGGTTATGTTGAGGGCTAGGGTCAGAGAGACGGTTAGGGTGAGGATTGGACCTAGGGTTAGGGTTATGTTTAGGGCTAGGGTTAGAGAGACGGTTAGGGTTAGGATTGGACCTAGGGTTAGGGTTATGTTGAGGGCTAGGGTTAGACAGACAGGGTTAGGATTGGATCTAGGGTTAGGGTTATGCTGAGGGCTACGGTCAGAGAGACGGTTAGGGTTAAGATTGGATCTAAGGTTAGGGTTAGGTTGAGGGCTAGTGTTACAGAGACGGTTAGGGTTAGGACTGGACCTAGGGTTAGGGTTATGCTAAGGGCTAGTGTTAGAGAGACGGTTAGGGTTAGGATTGGACCTAGGGTTAGGGTTATGTTGAGGGCTAGGGTTAGAGAGACCGTTAGGGTGAGGATTGGCCATAGAGTTAGGGTTATGTTGAGGGCTAGGGTTAGAGAGACGGTTAGGGTGAGGATTGGACCTAGGGTTAGGGTTATTTTGAGGGCTAGGTTTAGAGAGACTCTTAGGGTGAGGATTGGACCTAGGGTTAGGGTTATGTTGAGGGCTAGGGTTAGAGAGAGGTTTAGGGTTAGGATTGGACCTAGGGTTAGGGTTATGTTGAGGGCTAGGGTTAGAGAGACGGTTAGGGTGTGGATTGGACCTAGGGTTAGGGTTATGTTGAGGGCTAGGGTTCTTGAGACGGTTAGGGTGAGGATTGGACCTAGGGTTAGGGTTATGTGGAGGGCTAGGGTTAGAGAGACGGTTAGGGTGAGGATTGGACCTTGGGTTAGGGTTATGTTGAGGGCTAGGGTTAGAGAGACGGTTAGGGTGAGGATTGGACCTAGGGTTAGGGTTATGTTGAGGGCTAGGGTTAGAGAGACTGTTAGTGTTAGGATTGGACCTAGGGTTAGGGTTATGTTGAGGGCTAGGGTTAGAGAGACGGTTAGTGTTAGCATTGGACCTAGGGTTAGGGTTATGTTGAGGGCTAGGGTTAGAGAGACGGTTAGGGTGAGGATTGGACCTAGATTAGGGTTATGTTCAGGGCTTGGGTTAGAGAGACGCTTACTGTTAGGATTGGACCTAGGGTTGGGGTTATGTTTAGGGCTAGGGTTAGAGAGACGGTTAGGGTTGGGATTGGACCTAGGGTTAGGGTTATGTTGAGGGCTAGGGTTAGAAAGACGGTTAGGGTTCGGATTGGACCTAGGGTTAGGGATATGTTGAGGGCTAGGGTTAGAGAGACGGTTACGGTTAGGATTGGACCTAGGGTTAGGGATATGTTGAGGACTAGGGTTAGAGAGACGGTTAGGGTGAGGATTGGATCTAGGGTTAGGGTTATGTTGAGGGCTAGGGTTAGAGAGACGGTTAGTGTTAGGATTGTACCTAGGGTTAGGGTTATGTTGAGGGCTAGGATGAGAGAGACGGTTAGGGTGACGATTGGACCTAGGGTTAGGGTTATGTTGAGGGCTAGGGTTAGAGAGACGGTTAGGGTGAGGATTGGACCTAGAGTTAGGGTTATATTGAGGCCTAGGGTTAGAGAGACGGTTAGGGTGAGGATTGGACCTAGGGTTAGGGTTATGTTGAGGGCTAGGGTTACAAAGACGGTTAGGGTGAGGATTGGACCTAGGGTTAGGGTTATGTTGAGGGCTAGGTTTAGAGAGACGGTTAGGGTGAGGATTGGACCTAGGGTTAGGGTTATGTTGAGGGCTAGGGTTAGAGAGACGGTTAGTGTTAGGATTCGACCTAGGGTTAGGGTTATGTTGAGTGCTAGGTTTAGAGAGACAGTTAGGGTGAGGATTGGACCTAGGGTTAGGGTTATGATGAGGGCTAGGGTTAGAGAGACGGTTAGTGTTAGGATTGGACCTAGGGTTAGGGTTATGTTGAGGGCTAGGTTTAGAGAGACGGTTAGTGTTAGGATTGGACCTAGGGTTACGGTTATGTTGAGGGCTAGGGTTATTGAGACGGTTAGGGTTAGGATTGGATCTAGGGTTAGGGTTATGTTTAGGGCTAGGGTTATAGAGACGGTTAGGGTTAGGATTGGACCTAGGGTTAGGGTTATGTTGAGGGCTAGGGTTAGAGAGACGGTTAGGGTGAGGATTGGACCTAGGGTTAGGGTTATGTTTAGGGCTAGGGTTAGAGAGACGGTTAGGGTTAGGATTGGACCTAGGGTTAGGGTTATGTTGAGGGCTAGGGTTAGACAGACAGGGTTAGGATTGGATCTAGGGTTAGGGTTATGCTGAGGGCTACGGTCAGAGAGACGGTTAGGGTTAAGATTGGACCTAGGGTTAGGGTTATGTTGAGGGCTAGGGTTAGAGAGACGGTTAGGGTGAGGATTGGACCTAGGGTTAGGGTTATATTGAGGCCTAGGGTTAGAGAGACGGTTAGGGTGAGGATTGGACCTAGGGTTACGGTTATGTTGAGGGCTAGGGTTACAGAGACGGTTAGGGTGAGGATTGGACCTAGGGTTAGGGTTATGTTGAGGGCTAGGGTTAGAGAGACGGTTAGGGTGAGGATTGGACCTAGGGTTAGGGTTATGTTTAGGGCTAGGGTTAGAGAGACGGTTAGGGTTAGGATTGGACCTAGGGTTAGGGTTATGTTGAGGGCTAGGGTTAGACAGACAGGGTTAGGATTGGATCTAGGGTTAGGGTTATGCTGAGGGCTACGGTCAGAGAGACGGTTAGGGTTAAGATTGGACCTAAGGTTAGGGTTAGGTTGAGGGCTAGTGTTAGAGAGACGGTTAGGGTTAGGACTGGACCTAGGGTTAGGGTTATGCTAAGGGCTAGTGTTAGAGAGACGGTTAGGGTTAGGATTGGACCTAGGGTTAGGGTTATTTTGACGGCTAGGATTAGAGAGACGGTTAGGGTTAGGATTGGACCTAGGGTTCGGGTTATCTTGAGGGCTAGGGTTAGAGAGACGGTTAGGGTGAGGATTGGACCTAGGGTTAGGGTTATGTTGAGGGCTAGGGTTAGAGAGACAGTTAGGGTGAGGATTGGACCTAGGGTTAGGGTTATGTTGAGGGCTAGGGTTAGAGAAACGGTTAGTGTTAGGATTGGACCTAGGGTTAGGGTTATGTTGAGGGCCAGGGTTAGAGAGACGTTTAGTGTTAGGATTGGACCTAGGGTTAGGGTTATGTTGAGGGTTGGGTAGAGAGACGGTTAGGATTAGGATTGGACCTAGAGTTAGGCTTATGTTGAGGGCTAGGGTTAGAGAGACAGTTAGGGTTAGGATGGGACCTAGGGTTAGGGTTATGTTGAGGGCTAGGGTTAGAGAGACGGTTAGGGTTACGATTGGACCAAGGGTTAGGGTTATGTTGAGGGCTAGGGTTGGAGAGACGGTTAGGGTGAGGATTGGACTTAGGGTTAGGGTTATGTTTAGGGCTAGGGTTAGAGAGACGGTTAGGGTTAGGATTGGACCTAGGGTTAGGGTTATGTTGAGCCTAGGGTTAGAGAGACGGTTAGGGTGAGGTTTGGACCTAGGGTTAGGCTTATGTTGAGGGCTAGGGTTAGAGAGACGGTTAGGGTGAGGATTGGACCTAGGGTTAGGGTTATGTTGAGGGCTAGGGTCAGAGAGACTGTTAGGGTGAGGATTGGACCTAGGGTTAGGGTTATGATGAGGGCTAGGGTTAGAGCGACTGTTAGGGTTAGGATTGGACCTAGGGTTAGGGTTATGTTGAGGGCTAGGGTTAGAGAGACGGTTTGGGTTATGATTGGACCTAGGGTTAGGGTTATGTTGAGGGCTAGAGTTAGAGAGACGGTTAGGGTGAGGATTGGACCTAGGGTTAGGGCTATGTTGAGGGCTAGGGTTATAGAGACGGTTAGGGTTAGGATTGGACCTAGGGTTAGGGTTATGTTGAGGGCTAGGGTTAGAGAGACAGTTAGTGTTAGGTTTGGACCTAGGGATAGGGTTATGTTGAGGGCTAGGGGTAGAGAGACGGTTAGGGTTAGGATTGGACCTAGGGTTAGGGTTATGTTGAGGGTTAGGGTTAGAGGGACGGTTAGGGTGAGGATTGGACCTAGGGTTAGGGTTATGTTGAGGGCTAGGGTTAGAGAGACGGTTAGGGTGATGATTGGATTTAGGGTTAGGGTTATGTTGAGGGCTAGGGTTAGAGAGACGGTTAGGGTTAGGATTGGACCTATTGTTAGGGTTAAGTTGAGCCTAGGGTTAGAGAGACGGTTAGGGTGAGGATTGGACCTAGGGGTAGGGTTATGTTGAGGGCTAGGGTTAGAGAGACGGTTAGGGTGAGGATTGGACCTATGGTTAGGGTTATGTTGAGGGCTAGGGTTAGAGAGACGGTTTTGGTTAGGATTGGACCTAGGGTTAGTGTTATGTTGAGGGCTAGGGTTAGAGAGACGGTTAGTGTTAGGATTGGACCTAGGGTTACGGTTATGTTGAGGGCTAGGGTTATAGAGACGGTTTGGGTTAGGATTGGATCTAGGGTTAGGGTTATGTTTAAGGCTAGGGTTATAGAGACGGTTAGGGTTAGGATTGGACCTAGGGTTAGGGTTATGTTGAGGGCTAGGGTTAGAGAGACGGTTAGGGTGAGGATTGGACCTAGGGTTAGGGTTATGTTTAGGGCTAGGGTTAGAGAGACGGTTAGGGTTAGGATTGGACCTAGGGTTAGGGTTATGTTGAGGGCTAGGGTTAGACAGACAGGGTTAGGATTGGATCTAGGGTTAGGGTTATGCTGAGGGCTACGGTCAGAGAGACGGTTAGGGTTAAGATTGGACCTAAGGTTAGGGTTAGGTTGAGGGCTAGTGTTAGAGAGACGGTTAGGGTTAGGACTGGACCTAGGGTTAGGGTTATGCTAAGGGCTAGTGTTAGAGAGACGGTTAGGGTTAGGATTGGACCTAGGGTTAGGGTTATTTTGACGGCTAGGATTAGAGAGACGGTTAGGGTTAGGATTGGACCTAGGTTTCGGGTTATGTTGAGGGCTAGGGTTAGAGAGACGGTTAGGGTGAGGATTGGACCTAGGGATAGGGTTATGTTGAGGGCTAGGGTTAGAGAGACGGTTAGTGTTAGGATTAGACATAGGGTTAGGGTTATGTTGAGGGCTAGGGTTAGAGAGACAGTTAGGGTGAGGATTGGACCTAGGGTTAGGGTTATGTTGAGGGCTAGGGTTAGAGAAACGGTTAGTGTTAGGATTGGACCTAGGGTTAGGGTTATGTTGAGGGCCAGGGTTAGAGAGACGTTTAGTGTTAGGATTGGACCTAGGGTTAGGGTTATGTTGAGGGTTGGGTAGAGAGACGGTTAGGATTAGGATTGGACCTAGAATTAGGCTTATGTTGAGGGCTAGGGTTAGAGAGACAGTTAGGGTTAGGATGGGACCTAGGGTTAGGGTTATGTTGAGGGCTAGGGTTAGAGAGACGGTTAGGGTTACGATTGCACCAAGGGTTAGGGTTATGTTGAGGGCTAGGGTTGGAGAGACGGTTAGGGTGAGGATTGGACTTAGGGTTAGGGTTATGTTTAGGGCTAGGGTTAGAGAGACGGTTAGGGTTAGGATTGGACCTAGGGTTAGGGTTATGTTGAGCCTAGGGTTAGAGAGACGGTTAGGGTGAGGTTTGGACCTAGGGTTAGGCTTATGTTGAGGGCTAGGGTTAGAGAGACGGTTAGGGTGAGGATTGGACCTAGGGTTAGGGTTATGTTGAGGGCTAGGGTCAGAGAGACTGTTAGGGTGAGGATTGGACCTAGGGTTAGGGTTATGATGAGGGCTAGGGTTAGAGCGACTGTTAGGGTTAGGATTGGACCTAGGGTTAGGGTTATGTTGAGGGCTAGGGTTAGAGAGACGGTTTGGGTTATGATTGGACCTAGGGTTAGGGTTATGTTGAGGGCTAGAGTTAGAGAGACGGTTAGGGTGAGGATTGGACCTAGGGTTAGGGCTATGTTGAGGGCTAGGGTTATAGAGACGGTTAGGGTTAGGATTGGACCTAGGGTTAGGGTTATGTTGAGGGCTAGGGATAGAGAGACGGTTAGGGAGAGGATTGGACCTAGGGTTAGGGTTATGTTGAGGGCTAGGGTTAGAGAGACGGTTAGTGTTAGGATTGGACCTAGGGATAGGGTTATGTTGAGGGCTAGGGGTAGAGAGACGGTTAGGGTTAGGATTGGACCTAGGGTTAGGGTTATGTTGAGGGCTAGGGTTAGAGGGACGGTTAGGGTGAGGATTGGACCTAGGGTTAGGGTTATGTTGAGGGCTAGGGTTAGAGAGATGGTTAGGGTGATGATTGGATTTAGGGTTAGGGTTATGTTGAGGGCTAGGGTTAGAGAGACGGTTAGGGTTAGGATTGGACCTATTGTTAGGGTTATGTTGAGCCTAGGGTTAGAGAGACGGTTAGGGTGAGGATTGGACCTAGGGGTAGGGTTATGTTGAGGGCTAGGGTTAGAGAATCGGTTAGGGTGAGGATTGGACCTATGGTTAGGGTTATGTTGAGGGCTAGGGTCAGAGAGACGGTTAGGGTGAGGATTGGACCTAGGGTTAGGGTTATGATGAGGGCTAGGGTTAGAGCGAAGGTTAGGGTTATGATTGGACCTAGCGTTAGGGTTATGTTGAGGGCTAGGGTTAGAGAGACGGTTTTGGTTAGGATTGGACCTAGGGTTAGTGTTATGTTGAGGGCTAGGGTTAGAGAGACGGTTAGGGTGAGGATTGGACCTAGGGTTAGGGTTATGTTGAGGGCTAGGGTTATAGAGACGGTTTGGGTTAGGATTGGACCTAGGGTTAGGGTTATGTTGAGGGCTAGGGTTAGAGAGACGGTTAGGGTGAGGATTGGATCTAGGGTTAGGGTTATGTTCAGGGCTAGGGTTAGAGAGACGGTTAGTGTTAGGATTGTACCTACGGTTAGGGTTATGTTGAGGGCTAGGGTGAGAGAGACGGTTAGGGTAACGATTGGACCTAGGGTTAGGGTTATGTTGAGGGCTAGGGTTAGAGAGACGGTTAGGGTGAGGATTGGACCTAGGGTTAGGGTTATATTGAGGCCTAGGGTTAGAGAGACGGTTAGGGTGAGGATTGGACCTAGGGTTAGGGTTATGTTGAGTGCTAGGGTTACAGAGACGGTTAGGGTGAGGATTGGAC
The DNA here is from genome assembly GCF_964146895.1 of Miniopterus schreibersii. Taxonomy (NCBI): domain Eukaryota; kingdom Metazoa; phylum Chordata; class Mammalia; order Chiroptera; family Miniopteridae; genus Miniopterus; species Miniopterus schreibersii. The sequence continues at coordinate 124,281 of NW_027669797.1, read as the reverse complement.
CTAGGGTTAGGGTTATGTTGAGGGCTAGGGTTAGAGAGACGGTTAGGGTGAGGATTGGACCTAGGGTTAGGGTTATGTTGAGGGCTAGGGTTAGAGAGACGGTTAGTGTTAGGATTCGACCTAGGGTTAGGGTTAGGTTTAGTGCTAGGTTTAGAGAGACAGTTAGGGTGAGGATTGGACCTAGGGTTAGGGTTATGTTGAGGGCTAGGGTTAGAGAGACGGTTAGTGTTAGGATTGGACCTAGGGTTAGGGTTATGTTGAGGGCTAGGTTTAGAGAGACGGTTAGTGTTAGGATTGGACCTAGGGTTACGGTTATGTTGAGGGCTAGGGTTATAGAGACGGTTAGGGTTAGGATTGGATCTAGGGTTAGGGTTATGTTTAGGGCTAGGGTTATAGAGACGGTTAGGGTTAGGATTGGACCTAGGGTTAGGGTTATGTTGAGGGCTAGGGTTAGAGAGACGGTTAGGGTGAGGATTGGACCTAGGGTTAGGGTTATGTTTAGGGCTAGGGTTAGAGAGACGGTTAGGGTTAGGATTGGACCTAGGGTTAGGGTTATGTTGAGGGCTAGGGTTAGACAGACAGGGTTAGGATTGGATCTAGGGTTAGGGTTATGCTGAGGGCTAGGGTTAGAGAGACGGTTAGGGTGAGGATTGGACCTAGGGTTAGGGTTATGTTGAGGGCTAGGGTTAGAGAGACGGTTAGTGTTAGGATTAGACATAGGGTTAGGGTTATGTTGAGGGCTAGGGTTAGAGAGACAGTTAGGGTGAGGATTGGACCTAGGGTTAGGGTTATGTTGAGGGCTAGGGTTAGAGAGACGTTTAGTGTTAGGATTGGACCTAGGGTTAGGGTTATGTTGAGGGCTGGGTAGAGAGACGGTTAGGATTAGGATTGGACCTAGAGTTAGGCTTATGTTGAGGGCTAGTGTTAGAGAGACAGTTAGGGTTAGGATGGGACCTAGGGTTAGGGTTATGTTGAGGGCTAGGGTTAGAGAGACGGTTAGGGTTACGTTTGGACCAAGGGTTAGGGTTATGTTGAGGGCTAGGGTTGGAGAGACGGTTAGGGTGAGGATTGGACTTAGGGTTAGGGTTATGTTTAGGGCTAGGGTTAGAGAGACGGTTAGGGTTAGGATTGGACCTAGGGTTAGGGTTATGTTGAGCCTAGGGTTAGAGAGACGGTTAGGGTGAGGTTTGGACCTAGGGTTAGGCTTATGTTGAGGGCTAGGGTTAGAGAGACGGTTAGGGTGAGGATTGGACCTAGGGTTAGGGTTATGTTGAGGGCTAGGGTCAGAGAGACTGTTAGGGTGAGGATTGGACCTAGGGTTAGGGTTATGATGAAGGCTAGGGTTAGAGCGACTGTTAGGGTTAGGATTGGACCTAGGGTTAGGGTTATGTTGAGGGCTAGGGTTAGAGAGACGGTTTGGGTTATGATTGGACCTAGGGTTAGGGTTATGTTGAGGGCTAGAGTTAGAGAGACGGTTAGGGTGAGGATTGGACCTAGGGTTAGGGCTATGTTGAGGGATAGGGTTATAGAGACGGTTAGGGTTAGGATTGGACCTAGGGTTAGGGTTATGTTGAGGGCTAGGGATAGAGAGACGGTTAGGGTGAGGATTGGACCTAGGGTTAGGGTTATGTTGAGGGCTAGGGTTAGAGAGACGGTTAGTGTTAGGATTGGACCTAGGGATAGGGTTATGTTGAGGGCAAGGGGTAGAGAGACGGTTAGGGTTAGGATTGGACCTAGGGTTAGGGTTATGTTGAGGGCTAGGGTTAGAGAGACGGTTAGGGTGAGGATTGGACCTAGGGTTAGGGTTATGTTGAGGGCTAGGGTTAGAGAGACGGTTAGGGTGATGATTGGATTTAGGGTTAGGGTTATGTTGAGGGCTAGGGTTAGAGAGACGGTTAGGGTTAGGATTTGACCTATTGTTAGGGTTATGTTGAGCCTAGGGTTAGAGAGACGGTTAGGGTGAGGATTGGACCTAGGGGTAGGGTTATGTTGAGGGCTAGGGTTAGAGAGACGGTTAGGGTGAGGATTGGACCTATGGTAGGGTTATGTTGAGGGCTAGGGTCAGAGAGACGGTTAGGGTGAGGATTGGACCTAGGGTTAGGGTTATGTTTAGGGCTAGGGTTAGAGAGACGGTTAGGGTTAGGATTGGACCTAGGGTTAGGGTTATGTTGAGGGCTAGGGTTAGACAGACAGGGTTAGGATTGGATCTAGGGTTAGGGTTATGCTGAGGGCTACGGTCAGAGAGACGGTTAGGGTTAAGATTGGACCTAAGGTTAGGGTTAGGTTGAGGGCTAGTGTTACAGAGACGGTTAGGGTTAGGACTGGACCTAGGGTTAGGGTTATGCTAAGGGCTAGTGTTAGAGAGACGGTTAGGGTTAGGATTGGACCTAGGGTTAGGGTTATGTTGAGGGCTAGGGTTAGAGAGACCGTTAGGGTGAGGATTGGCCATAGAGTTAGGGTTATGTTGAGGGCTAGGGTTAGAGAGACGGTTAGGGTGAGGATTGGACCTAGGGTTAGGGTTATTTTGAGGGCTAGGTTTAGAGAGACTCTTAGGGTGAGGATTGGACCTAGGGTTAGGGTTATGTTGAGGGCTAGGGTTAGAGAGAGGTTTAGGGTTAGGATTGGACCTAGGGTTAGGGTTATGTTGAGGGCTAGGGTTAGAGAGACGGTTAGGGTGTGGATTGGACCTAGGGTTAGGGTTATGTTGAGGGCTAGGGTTCTTGAGACGGTTAGGGTGAGGATTGGACCTAGGGTTAGGGTTATGTGGAGGGCTAGGGTTAGAGAGACGGTTAGGGTGAGGATTGGACCTAGGGTTAGGGTTATGTTGAGGGCTAGGGTTAGAGAGACGGTTAGGGTGAGGATTGGACCTAGGGTTAGGGTTATGTTGAGGGCTAGGGTTAGAGAGACTGTTAGTGTTAGGATTGGACCTAGGGTTAGGGTTATGTTGAGGGCTAGGGTTAGAGAGACGGTTAGTGTTAGCATTGGACCTAGGGTTAGGGTTATGTTGAGGGCTAGGGTTAGAGAGACGGTTAGGGTGAGGATTGGACCTAGATTAGGGTTATGTTCAGGGCTTGGGTTAGAGAGACGCTTACTGTTAGGATTGGACCTAGGGTTGGGGTTATGTTTAGGGCTAGGGTTAGAGAGACGGTTAGGGTTGGGATTGGACCTAGGGTTAGGGTTATGTTGAGGGCTAGGGTTAGAAAGACGGTTAGGGTTCGGATTGGACCTAGGGTTAGGGATATGTTGAGGGCTAGGGTTAGAGAGACGGTTACGGTTAGGATTGGACCTAGGGTTAGGGATATGTTGAGGACTAGGGTTAGAGAGACGGTTAGGGTGAGGATTGGATCTAGGGTTAGGGTTATGTTGAGGGCTAGGGTTAGAGAGACGGTTAGTGTTAGGATTGTACCTAGGGTTAGGGTTATGTTGAGGGCTAGGATGAGAGAGACGGTTAGGGTGACGATTGGACCTAGGGTTAGGGTTATGTTGAGGGCTAGGGTTAGAGAGACGGTTAGGGTGAGGATTGGACCTAGAGTTAGGGTTATATTGAGGCCTAGGGTTAGAGAGACGGTTAGGGTGAGGATTGGACCTAGGGTTAGGGTTATGTTGAGGGCTAGGGTTACAAAGACGGTTAGGGTGAGGATTGGACCTAGGGTTAGGGTTATGTTGAGGGCTAGGTTTAGAGAGACGGTTAGGGTGAGGATTGGACCTAGGGTTAGGGTTATGTTGAGGGCTAGGATTAGAGAGACGGTTAGTGTTAGGATTCGACCTAGGGTTAGGGTTATGTTGAGTGCTAGGTTTAGAGAGACAGTTAGGGTGAGGATTGGACCTAGGGTTAGGGTTATGATGAGGGCTAGGGTTAGAGAGACGGTTAGTGTTAGGATTGGACCTAGGGTTAGGGTTATGTTGAGGGCTAGGTTTAGAGAGACGGTTAGTGTTAGGATTGGACCTAGGGTTACGGTTATGTTGAGGGCTAGGGTTATTGAGACGGTTAGGGTTAGGATTGGATCTAGGGTTAGGGTTATGTTTAGGGCTAGGGTTATAGAGACGGTTAGGGTTAGGATTGGACCTAGGGTTAGGGTTATGTTGAGGGCTAGGGTTAGAGAGACGGTTAGGGTGAGGATTGGACCTAGGGTTAGGGTTATGTTTAGGGCTAGGGTTAGAGAGACGGTTAGGGTTAGGATTGGACCTAGGGTTAGGGTTATGTTGAGGGCTAGGGTTAGACAGACAGGGTTAGGATTGGATCTAGGGTTAGGGTTATGCTGAGGGCTACGGTCAGAGAGACGGTTAGGGTTAAGATTGGACCTAGGGTTAGGGTTATGTTGAGGGCTAGGGTTAGAGAGACGGTTAGGGTGAGGATTGGACCTAGGGTTAGGGTTATATTGAGGCCTAGGGTTAGAGAGACGGTTAGGGTGAGGATTGGACCTAGGGTTAGGGTTATGTTGAGGGCTAGGGTTACAGAGACGGTTAGGGTGAGGATTGGACCTAGGGTTAGGGTTATGTTGAGGGCTAGGGTTAGAGAGACGGTTAGGGTGAGGATTGGACCTAGGGTTAGGGTTATGTTTAGGGCTAGGGTTAGAGAGACGGTTAGGGTTAGGATTGGACCTAGGGTTAGGGTTATGTTGAGGGCTAGGGTTAGACAGACAGGGTTAGGATTGGATCTAGGGTTAGGGTTATGCTGAGGGCTACGGTCAGAGAGACGGTTAGGGTTAAGATTGGACCTAAGGTTAGGGTTAGGTTTAGGGCTAGTGTTAGAGAGACGGTTAGGGTTAGGACTGGACCTAGGGTTAGGGTTATGCTAAGGGCTAGTGTTAGAGAGACGGTTAGGGTTAGGATTGGACCTAGGGTTAGGGTTATTTTGACGGCTAGGATTAGAGAGACGGTTAGGGTTAGGATTGGACCTAGGGTTCGGGTTATCTTGAGGGCTAGGGTTAGAGAGACGGTTAGGGTGAGGATTGGACCTAGGGTTAGGGTTATGTTGAGGGCTAGGGTTAGAGAGACGGTTAGTGTTAGGATTACACATAGGGTTAGGGTTATGTTGAGGGCTAGGGTTAGAGAGACAGTTAGGGTGAGGATTGGACCTAGGGTTAGGGTTATGTTGAGGGCTAGGGTTAGAGAAACGGTTAGTGTTAGGATTGGACCTAGGGTTAGGGTTATGTTGAGGGCCAGGGTTAGAGAGACGTTTAGTGTTAGGATTGGACCTAGGGTTAGGGTTATGTTGAGGGTTGGGTAGAGAGACGGTTAGGATTAGGATTGGACCTAGAGTTAGGCTTATGTTGAGGGCTAGGGTTAGAGAGACAGTTAGGGTTAGGATGGGACCTAGGGTTAGGGTTATGTTGAGGGCTAGGGTTAGAGAGACGGTTAGGGTTACGATTGGACCAAGGGTTAGGGTTATGTTGAGGGCTAGGGTTGGAGAGACGGTTAGGGTGAGGATTGGACTTAGGGTTAGGGTTATGTTTAGGGCTAGGGTTAGAGAGACGGTTAGGGTTAGGATTGGAACTAGGGTTAGGGTTATGTTGAGCCTAGGGTTAGAGAGACGGTTAGGGTGAGGTTTGGACCTAGGGTTAGGCTTATGTTGAGGGCTAGGGTTAGAGAGACGGTTAGGGTGAGGATTGGACCTAGGGTTAGGGTTATGTTGAGGGCTAGGGTCAGAGAGACTGTTAGGGTGAGGATTGGACCTAGGGTTAGGGTTATGATGAGGCTAGGGTTAGAGCGACTGTTAGGGTTAGTATTGGACCTAGGGTTAGGGTTATGTTGAGGGCTAGGGTTAGAGAGACGGTTTGGGTTATGATTGGACCTAGGGTTAGGGTTATGTTGAGGGCTAGAGTTAGAGAGACGGTTAGGGTGAGGATTGGACCTAGGGTTAGGGCTATGTTGAGGGCTAGGGTTATAGAGACGGTTAGGGTTAGGATTGGACCTAGGGTTAGGGTTATGTTGAGGGCTAGGGTTAGAGAGACGGTTAGTGTTAGGTTTGGACCTAGGGATAGGGTTATGTTGAGGGCTAGGGGTAGAGAGACGGTTAGGGTTAGGATTGGACCTAGGGTTAGGGTTATGTTGAGGGTTAGGGTTAGAGGGACGGTTAGGGTGAGGATTGGACCTAGGGTTAGGGTTATGTTGAGGGCTAGGGTTAGAGAGACGGTTAGGGTGATGATTGGATTTAGGGTTAGGGTTATGTTGAGGGCTAGGGTTAGAGAGACGGTTAGGGTTAGGATTGGACCTATTGTTAGGGTTAAGTTGAGCCTAGGGTTAGAGAGACGGTTAGGGTGAGGATTGGACCTAGGGGTAGGGTTATGTTGAGGGCTAGGGTTAGAGAGACGGTTAGGGTGAGGATTGGACCTATGGTTAGGGTTATGTTGAGGGCTAGGGTCAGAGAGACGGTTAGGGTGAGGATTGGACCTAGGGTTAGGGTTATGATGAGGGCTAGGGTTAGAGCGACGGTTAGGGTTAGGATTGGACCTAGCGTTAGGGTTATGTTGAGGGCTAGGGTTAGAGAGACGGTTTTGGTTAGGATTGGACCTAGGGTTAGTGTTATGTTGAGGGCTAGGGTTAGAGAGACGGTTAGGGTGAGGATTGGACCTAGGGTTAGGGTTATGTTGAGGGCTAGGGTTATAGAGACGGTTAGGGTTAGGATTGGACCTAGGGTTAGGGTTATGTTGAGGGCTAGGGTTAGAGAGACGGTTAGGGTGAGGATTGGATCTAGGGTTAGGGTTATGTTGAGGGCTAGGGTTAGAGAGACGGTTAGGGTGAGGATTGGATTTAGGGTTAGGGTTATGTTGAGGGCTAGGGTTAGAGAGACGGTTAGGGTTAGGATTTGACCTATTGTTAGGGTTATGTTGAGCCTAGGGTTAGAGAGACGGTTAGGGTGAGGATTGGACCTAGGGGTAGGGTTATGTTGAGGGCTAGGGTTAGAGAGACGGTTAGGGTGAGGATTGGACCTATGGTAGGGTTATGTTGAGGGCTAGGGTCAGAGAGACGGTTAGGGTGAGGATTGGACCTAGGGTTAGGGTTATGTTTAGGGCTAGGGTTAGAGAGACGGTTAGGGTTAGGATTGGACCTAGGGTTAGGGTTATGTTGAGGGCTAGGGTTAGACAGACAGGGTTAGGATTGGATCTAGGGTTAGGGTTATGCTGAGGGCTACGGTCAGAGAGACGGTTAGGGTTAAGATTGGACCTAAGGTTAGGGTTAGGTTGAGGGCTAGTGTTACAGAGACGGTTAGGGTTAGGACTGGACCTAGGGTTAGGGTTATGCTAAGGGCTAGTGTTAGAGAGACGGTTAGGGTTAGGATTGGACCTAGGGTTAGGGTTATGTTGAGGGCTAGGGTTAGAGAGACCGTTAGGGTGAGGATTGGCCATAGAGTTAGGGTTATGTTGAGGGCTAGGGTTAGAGAGACGGTTAGGGTGAGGATTGGACCTAGGGTTAGGGTTATTTTGAGGGCTAGGTTTAGAGAGACTCTTAGGGTGAGGATTGGACCTAGGGTTAGGGTTATGTTGAGGGCTAGGGTTAGAGAGAGGTTTAGGGTTAGGATTGGACCTAGGGTTAGGGTTATGTTGAGGGCTAGGGTTAGAGAGTCGGTTAGGGTGTGGATTGGACCTAGGGTTAGGGTTATGTTGAGGGCTAGGGTTCTTGAGACGGTTAGGGTGAGGATTGGACCTAGGGTTAGGGTTATGTGGAGGGCTAGGGTTAGAGAGACGGTTAGGGTGAGGATTGGACCTAGGGTTAGGGTTATGTTGAGGGCTAGGGTTAGAGAGACGGTTAGGGTGAGGATTGGACCTAGGGTTAGGGTTATGTTGAGGGCTAGGGTTAGAGAGACTGTTAGTGTTAGGATTGGACCTAGGGTTAGGGTTATGTTGAGGGCTAGGGTTAGAGAGACGGTTAGTGTTAGCATTGGACCTAGGGTTAGGGTTATGTTGAGGGCTAGGGTTAGAGAGACGGTTAGGGTGAGGATTGGACCTAGATTAGGGTTATGTTCAGGGCTTGGGTTAGAGAGACGCTTACTGTTAGGATTGGACCTAGGGTTGGGGTTATGTTTAGGGCTAGGGTTAGAGAGACGGTTAGGGTTGGGATTGGACCTAGGGTTAGGGTTATGTTGAGGGCTAGGGTTAGAAAGACGGTTAGGGTTCGGATTGGACCTAGGGTTAGGGATATGTTGAGGGCTAGGGTTAGAGAGACGGTTACGGTTAGGATTGGACCTAGGGTTAGGGATATGTTGAGGACTAGGGTTAGAGAGACGGTTAGGGTGAGGATTGGATCTAGGGTTAGGGTTATGTTGAGGGCTAGGGTTAGAGAGACGGTTAGTGTTAGGATTGTACCTAGGGTTAGGGTTATGTTGAGGGCTAGGATGAGAGAGACGGTTAGGGTGACGATTGGACCTAGGGTTAGGGTTATGTTGAGGGCTAGGGTTAGAGAGACGGTTAGGGTGAGGATTGGACCTAGAGTTAGGGTTATATTGAGGCCTAGGGTTAGAGAGACGGTTAGGGTGAGGATTGGACCTAGGGTTAGGGTTATGTTGAGGGCTAGGTTTAGAGAGACGGTTAGGGTGAGGATTGGACCTAGGGTTAGGGTTATGTTGAGGGCTAGGATTAGAGAGACGGTTAGTGTTAGGATTCGACCTAGGGTTAGGGTTATGTTGAGTGCTAGGTTTAGAGAGACAGTTAGGGTGAGGATTGGACCTAGGGTTAGGGTTATGATGAGGGCTAGGGTTAGAGAGACGGTTAGTGTTAGGATTGGACCTAGGGTTAGGGTTATGTTGAGGGCTAGGTTTAGAGAGACGGTTAGTGTTAGGATTGGACCTAGGGTTACGGTTATGTTGAGGGCTAGGGTTATTGAGACGGTTAGGGTTAGGATTGGATCTAGGGTTAGGGTTATGTTTAGGGCTAGGGTTATAGAGACGGTTAGGGTTAGGATTGGACCTAGGGTTAGGGTTATGTTGAGGGCTAGAGTTAGAGAGACGGTTAGGGTGAGGATTGGACCTAGGGTTAGGGTTATGTTTAGGGCTAGGGTTAGAGAGACGGTTAGGGTTAGGATTGGACCTAGGGTTAGGGTTATGTTGAGGGCTAGGGTTAGACAGACAGGGTTAGGATTGGATCTAGGGTTAGGGTTATGCTGAGGGCTACGGTCAGAGAGACGGTTAGGGTTAAGATTGGACCTAGGGTTAGGGTTATGTTGAGGGCTAGGGTTAGAGAGACGGTTAGGGTGAGGATTGGACCTAGGGTTAGGGTTATATTGAGGCCTAGGGTTAGAGAGACGGTTAGGGTGAGGATTGGACCTAGGGTTAGGGTTATGTTGAGGGCTAGGGTTACAGAGACGGTTAGGGTGAGGATTGGACCTAGGGTTAGGGTTATGTTGAGGGCTAGGGTTAGAGAGACGGTTAGGGTGAGGATTGGACCTAGGGTTAGGGTTATGTTTAGGGCTAGGGTTAGAGAGACGGTTAGGGTTAGGATTGGACCTAGGGTTAGGGTTATGTTGAGGGCTAGGGTTAGACAGACAGGGTTAGGATTGGATCTAGGGTTAGGGTTATGCTGAGGGCTACGGTCAGAGAGACGGTTAGGGTTAAGATTGGACCTAAGGTTAGGGTTAGGTTGAGGGCTAGTGTTAGAGAGACGGTTAGGGTTAGGACTGGACCTAGGGTTAGGGTTATGCTAAGGGCTAGTGTTAGAGAGACGGTTAGGGTTAGGATTGGACCTAGGGTTAGGGTTATTTTGACGGCTAGGATTAGAGAGACGGTTAGGGTTAGGATTGGACCTAGGGTTCGGGTTATCTTGAGGGCTAGGGTTAGAGAGACGGTTAGGGTGAGGATTGGACCTAGGGTTAGGGTTATGTTGAGGGCTAGGGTTAGAGAGACGGTTAGTGTTAGGATTACACATAGGGTTAGGGTTATGTTGAGGGCTAGGGTTAGAGAGACAGTTAGGGTGAGGATTGGACCTAGGGTTAGGGTTATGTTGAGGGCTAGGGTTAGAGAAACGGTTAGTGTTAGGATTGGACCTAGGGTTAGGGTTATGTTGAGGGCCAGGGTTAGAGAGACGTTTAGTGTTAGGATTGGACCTAGGGTTAGGGTTATGTTGAGGGTTGGGTAGAGAGACGGTTAGGATTAGGATTGGACCTAGAGTTAGGCTTATGTTGAGGGCTAGGGTTAGAGAGACAGTTAGGGTTAGGATGGGACCTAGGGTTAGGGTTATGTTGAGGGCTAGGGTTAGAGAGACGGTTAGGGTGAGGATTGGACTTAGGGTTAGGGTTATGTTTAGGGCTAGGGTTAGAGAGACGGTTAGGGTTAGGATTGGACCTAGGGTTAGGGTTATGTTGAGCCTAGGGTTAGAGAGACGGTTAGGGTGAGGTTTGGACCTAGGGTTAGGCTTATGTTGAGGGCTAGGGTTAGAGAGACGGTTAGGGTGAGGATTGGACCTAGGGTTAGGGTTATGTTGAGGGCTAGGGTCAGAGAGACTGTTAGGGTGAGGATTGGACCTAGGGTTAGGGTTATGATGAGGGCTAGGGTTAGAGCGACTGTTAGGGTTAGGATTGGACCTAGGGTTAGGGTTATGTTGAGGGCTAGGGTTAGAGAGACGGTTTGGGTTATGATTGGACCTAGGGTTAGGGTTATGTTGAGGGCTAGAGTTAGAGAGACGGTTAGGGTGAGGATTGGACCTAGGGTTAGGGCTATGTTGAGGGCTAGGGTTATAGAGACGGTTAGGGTTAGGATTGGACCTAGGGTTAGGGTTATGTTGAGGGCTAGGGTTAGAGAGACGGTTAGTGTTAGGTTTGGACCTAGGGATAGGGTTATGTTGAGGGCTAGGGGTAGAGAGACGGTTAGGGTTAGGATTGGACCTAGGGTTAGGGTTATGTTGAGGGTTAGGGTTAGAGGGACGGTTAGGGTGAGGATTGGACCTAGGGTTAGGGTTATGTTGAGGGCTAGGGTTAGAGAGACGGTTAGGGTGATGATTGGATTTAGGGTTAGGGTTATGTTGAGGGCTAGGGTTAGAGAGACGGTTAGGGTTAGGATTGGACCTATTGTTAGGGTTAAGTTGAGCCTAGGGTTAGAGAGACGGTTAGGGTGAGGATTGGACCTAGGGGTAGGGTTATGTTGAGGGCTAGGGTTAGAGAGACGGTTAGGGTGAGGATTGGACCTATGGTTAGGGTTATGTTGAGGGCTAGGGTCAGAGAGACGGTTAGGGTGAGGATTGGACCTAGGGTTAGGGTTATGATGAGGGCTAGGGTTAGAGCGACGGTTAGGGTTAGGATTGGACCTAGCGTTAGGGTTATGTTGAGGGCTAGGGTTAGAGAGACGGTTTTGGTTAGGATTGGACCTAGGGTTAGTGTTATGTTGAGGGCTAGGGTTAGAGAGACGGTTAGGGTGAGGATTGGACCTAGGGTTAGGGTTATGTTGAGGGCTAGGGTTATAGAGACGGTTAGGGTTAGGATTGGACCTAGGGTTAGGGTTATGTTGAGGGCTAGGGTTAGAGAGACGGTTAGGGTGAGGATTGGATCTAGGGTTAGGGTTATGTTGAGGGCTAGGGTTAGAGAGACGGTTAGTGTTAGGATTGTACCTAGGGTTAGGGTTATGTTGAGGGCTAGGGTGAGAGAGACGGTTAGGGTAACGATTGGACCTAGGGTTAGGGTTATGTTGAGGGCTAGGGTTAGAGAGACGGTTAGGGTGAGGATTGGACCTAGGGTTAGGGTTATATTGAGGCCTAGGGTTAGAGAGACGGTTAGGGTGAGGATTGGACCTAGGGTTATGGTTATGTTGAGGGCTAGGGTTACAGAGACGGTTAGGGTGAGGATTGGACCTAGGGTTAGGGTTATGTTGAGGGCTAGGGTTAGAGAGACGGTTAGGGTGAGGATTGGACCTAGGGTTAGGGTTATGTTGAGGGCTAGGGTTAGAGAGACGGTTAGTGTTAGGATTCGACCTAGGGTTAGGGTTAGGTTTAGTGCTAGGTTTAGAGTGACAGTTAGGGTGAGGATTGGACCTAGGGTTAGGGTTATGTTGAGGGCTAGGGTTAGAGAGACGGTTAGTGTTAGGATTGGACCTAGGGTTAGGGTTATGTTGAGGGCTAGGTTTAGAGAGACGGTTAGTGTTAGGATTGGACCTAGGGTTACGGTTATGTTGAGGGCTAGGGTTATAGAGACGGTTAGGGTTAGGATTGGATCTAGGGTTAGGGTTATGTTTAGGGCTAGGGTTATAGAGACGGTTAGGGTTAGGATTGGACCTAGGGTTAGGGTTATGTTGAGGGCTAGGGTTAGAGAGACGGTTAGGGTGAGGATTGGACCTAGGGTTAGGGTTATGTTTAGGGCTAGGGTTAGAGAGACGGTTAGGGTTAGGATTGGACCTAGGGTTAGGGTTATGTTGAGGGCTAGGGTTAGACAGACAGGGTTAGGATTGGATCTAGGGTTAGGGTTATGCTGAGAGCTAGGGTTAGAGAGACGGTTAGGGTGAGGATTGGACCTAGGGTTAGGGTTATGATGAGGGCTAGGGTTAGAGAGACGGTTAGTGTTAGGATTAGACATAGGGTTACAGTTATGTTGAGGGCTAGGGTTAGAGAGACAGTTAGGGTGAGGATTGGACCTAGGGTTAGGGTTATGTTGAGGGCTAGGGTTAGAGAGACGTTTAGTGTTAGGATTGGACCTAGGGTTAGGGTTATGTTGAGGGCTGGGTAGAGAGACGGTTAGGATTAGGATTGGACCTAGAGTTAGGCTTATGTTGAGGGCTAGGGTTAGAGAGACAGTTAGGGTTAGGATGGGACCTAGGGTTAGGGTTATGTTGAGGGCTAGGGTTAGAGAGACGGTTAGGGTTACGATTGGACCAAGGGTTAGGGTTATGTTGAGGGCTAGGGTTGGAGAGACGGTTAGGGTGGGGATTGGACTTAGGGTTAGGGTTATGTTTAGGGCTAGGGTTAGAGAGACGGTTAGGGTTAGGATTGGACCTAGGGTTAGGGTTATGTTGAGCCTAGGGTTAGAGAGACGGTTAGGGTGAGGTTTGGACCTAGGGTTAGGCTTATGTTGAGGGCTAGGGTTAGAGAGACGGTTAGGGTGAGGATTGGACCTAGGGTTAGGGTTATGTTGAGGGCTAGGGTCAGAGAGACTGTTAGGGTGAGGATTGGACCTAGGGTTAGGGTTATGATGAGGGCTAGGGTTAGAGCGACTGTTAGGGTTAGGATTGGACCTAGGGTTAGGGTTATGTTGAGGGCTAGGGTTAGAGAGACGGTTAGGGTGAGGATTGGACCTAGGGTTAGGGTTATGTTTAGGGCTAGGGTTAGAGAGACGGTTAGGGTTAGGATTGGACCTAGGGTTAGGGTTATGTTGAGGGCTAGGGTTAGACAGACAGGGTTAGGATTGGATCTAGGGTTAGGGTTATGCTGAGGGCTACAGTCAGAGAGACGGTTAGGGTTAAGATTGGACCTAAGGTTAGGGTTATGTTGAGGGCTAGAGATAGAGACACGGATAGGGATAGGATTGGACCTAGGGTTAGGGTTATGTTGAGGGCCAGGGTTAGAGTGACGGTTAGGGTTAGGATTGGACCTAGGGTTAGGGTTATGTTGAGGGCTAGGGTTAGATAGACGGTTAGGGTGAGAATTGGATCTAGGGTTAGGGTTATGTTGAGGGCTAGGGTTAGAGAGACGGTTAGGGTTAGGATTGGACCTAGGGTTAGGGTTATGTTGAGGGCTAGGGTTAGAGAGACGGTTAGGGTGAGGATTGGACCTAGGGTTAGGGTTATGTTGAGGGCTAGGGTCAGAGAGACGGATAGGGTGCGGATTGGACCTAGGATTAGGGTTATGTTGAGGGCTAGGGTTAGAGCGACGGTTAGGGTTAGGATTGGACCTAGGGTTAGGGTTATGTTGAGGGCTAGGGTTAGAGAGACGGTTTGGGTTAGGATTGGACCTACGGTTAAGGTTATGTTGAGGGCTAGGGTTAGAGAGACGGTTAGGGTTAGGATTGGACCTAGGGTTAGAGTTATGTTGATGGCTAGGGTTTTAGAGACGGTTAGGGTTAGGATTGGACCTAGGGTTAGGGTTATGTTGAGGGCTAGGATTAGAGAGACGGTTAGGGTTAGGATTGGACCTAGGGTTAGGGTTAGGTTGAGGGCTAGGGTTAGGGAGACGGTTAGGGTTAGGATTGGACCTAGGGTTAGGGCTATGTTTAGGGCTAGGGTTAGAGAGACGGTTAGGGTGAGGATTGAACCTAGGGTTAGTGTTATGTTGAGGGCTAGGGTTAGAGCGACGGTTAGGGTTAGGATTGGTCCTAGGGTTAGGGTTATGTTGAGGGCTAGAGTTAGAGAGACGGATAGTGTTAGGATTGGACCTAGGGTTAGGGTTATGTTGAGGGCTAGGGAAGAGAGACGGTTAGTGTTAGGATTGGACCTAGGGTTAGGGTTATGTTGAGGGCTAGGGTTAGAGAGACGGTTAGGGTGAGGATTGGACCTAGGGTTAGGGTTATGTTGAGGGCTAGGGTTAGAGAGACGGTTAGGGTTAGGATTGGACCTAGGGTTAGGGTTATGTTGAGGGCTAGGATTAGAGAGACGGTTAGTGTTAGGATTGGACCTAGGGTTAGGGTTATGTTGAGGGCTAGGTTTAGAGAGACGGTTTGGGTTAGGATTGGACCTACGGTTAGGGTTATGTTGAGGGCAGGGTTAGAGAGACGGTTAGGGTTAGGATTGGACCTACGGTTAGGGTTATGTTGAGGGCAAGGGTTACAGAGACGGTTAGGGTGAGGATTGGACCTAGGGTTAGGGTTATGTTGAGGGCTAGGGTCAGAGAGACGGTTAGGGTTAGGATTGGACCTAGGGTTAGTGTTATGTTGAGGGCTAGTGTTAGACAGACAATTAGGGTTAGGATTGGACCTAGGGTTAGGGTTATGCTGAGGGCTAGGGTCAGAGAGAGGGTTAGGGTTAGGATTGGACCTAGGGTTAGGGTTAGGGTGAGGGCTAGAGTTAGAGGGACGGTTAGGGTTAGGATTGGACCTAGGGTTAGGGTTAGGTTGAGTGCTAGAGTTAGAGAGACGGTTAGGGTTAGGATTGGACCTAGGGTTAGGGTTATGTTGAGCCTAGGGTTAGAGAGACGGTTAGGGTGAGGATTGGACCTAGGGTTAGGGTTATGTTGAGGGCTAGGGTTAGAGAGACGGTTTGGGTTAGGATTGGACCTACGGTTAGGGTTATGTTGAGGACTAGGGTTAGAGCGACGGTTAGGGTTAGGATTGGACCTAGGGTTAGGGTTATGTTGAGGGCTAGGGTTAGAGAGACGGTTTGGGTTAGGATTGGACCTACGGTTAGGGTTATGTTGAGGGCTAGGGTTAGAGAGACGGTTAAGTTTAGGATTGGACCTAGGGTTAGGGTTATGTTGAGGGCTATTGTTACAGAGACGGTTAGGGTGAGG
Source organism: Miniopterus schreibersii (assembly GCF_964146895.1). Lineage (NCBI taxonomy): Eukaryota > Metazoa > Chordata > Mammalia > Chiroptera > Miniopteridae > Miniopterus > Miniopterus schreibersii. Next base: position 108,928 of record NW_027669797.1, on the reverse strand, counting down.
ATTGGACCTATGGTTAGGGTTATGTTGAGGGCTAGGGTTAGAGAGACTGTTAGGGTTAGGATTGGACCTAGGGTTAGAGCGACGGTTAGGGTTAGGATTGGACCTAGGGTTAGGGTTATGTTGAGGGCTAGGGTTAGAGAGACTGTTAGGGTGAGGATTGGACCTAGGCTTAGAGTTATGTTGAGGGCTAGGGTCAGAGAGACGGTTAGGGTGAGGATTGGACCTAGGGTTAGGGTTATGATGAGGGCTAGGGTTAGAGCGACCGTTAGGGTTAGGATTGGACCTAGGGTTAGGGTTATGTTGAGGGCTAGGGTTAGAGAGACGGTTAGGGTTAGGATTGGACCTAGGGTTAGGGTTATGTTGAGGGCTAGGGTCAGAGAGACGGTTAGGGTGAGGATTGGACCTAGGGTTAGGGTTATGTTGAGGGCTAGGGATAGAGAGACGGTTAGTGTTAGGATTGGACCTAGGGTTAGGGTTATGTTGAGGGCTAGGGTTAGAGAGACGGTATGGGTTAGGATTGGACCTAGGGTTAGGGTTATGTTGAGGGCTAGGTTTAGAGAGACGGTGAGGGTTAGGATTGGAACTAGGGTTAGGGTTAGGTTGAGGGCTAGGGTTAGAGAGACAGTTAGGGTTAGGATTGGACCTAGGGTTAGGGTTTTGTGGAGGGCTAAGGTTAGAGAGACGGTTAGGGTTGGGATTGGACCTAGGGTTATGGTTATGTTGAGGGCTAGGATTAGAGAGACGGTTAGTGTTAGGATTGGACCTAGGGTTAGGGTTATGTTGAGGGCTAGGGTTAGAGAGACGGTTAGGTTAGGATTGGACCTAGGGTTAGGGTTTTGTTGAGGGCAAGGGTTAGAGAGACGGTTAGGGTGAGGATTGGACCTAGGGTTAGGGTTATGTTGAGGGCTAGGGTTAGAGCGACGGTTAGGTTTAGGATTGGACCTAGGGTTAGGGTTATGTTGAGGGCTAGGGTTAGAGAGATGGTTTGGGTTAGGATTGGACCTACGGTTAGGGTTATGTTGAGGGCTAGGGTTAGAGAGACGGTTAGGGTTAGGATTGGACCTAGGGTTAGGGTTATGTTGAGGGCTAGGGTTAGAGAGACGGTTTGGGTTAGGATTTGACCTACGGTTAGGGTTATGTTGAGGCCTAGGGTTAGAGCGACGGTTAGGGTTAGGATTGGACCTAGGGTTAGGGTTATGTTGAGGGCTAGGGTTAGAGAGACGGTTTGGGTTAGGATTGGACCTACGGTTAGGGTTATGTTGAGGGCTAGGGTTTGAGAGACGGTTAGGGTTAGGATTGGACCTAGGGTTAGGGTTATGTTGAGGGCTAGGGTTAGAGCGACGGTTAGGGTTAGGATTGGACCTAGGGTTAGGGTTATGTTGAGGGCTAGGGTTAGAGAGACGGTTTGGGTTAGGATTGGACCTACGGTTAGGGTTATGTTGAGGGCTAGGGTTAGAGAGACGGTTAGGTTTAGGATTGGACCTAGGGTTAGGGTTATGTTGAGGGCTATTGTTACAGAGACGGTTAGGGTGAGGATTGGACCTAGGGTTAGGGTTATGCTGAGGGCTAGGGTCAGAGAGAGGGTTAGGGTTAGGATTTGACCTAGGGTTAGGGTTAGGTTGAGGGCTAGGGTTAGAAGGACGGTTAGGGTTAGGATTGGACCTAGGGTTAGGGTTAGGTTGAGGGCTAGGGTTAGAGAGACGGTTAGGGTTAGGATGGGACCTAGGGTTAGGGTTATGTTGAGCCTATGGTTAGTGAGACGGTTAGGGTGAGGATTGGACCTAGGGTTAGGGTTATGTTGAGGGCTAGGGTTAGAGAGACTGTTAGGGTGAGGATTGGACCTAGGCTTAGGGTTATGTTGAGGGCTAGGGTCAGAGAGACGGTTAGGGTGAGGATTGGACCTAGGGTTAGGGTTATGATGAGGGCTAGGGTTAGAGCGACGGTTAGGGTTAGGATTGGACCTAGGGTTAGGGTTATGTTGAGGGCTAGGGTTAGAGAGACGGTTAGGGTTAGGTTTGGACCTAGGGTTAGGGTTATGTTGAGGGCTAGGGTCAGAGAGACGGTTAGGGTGAGGATTGGACCTAGGGTTAGGGTTATGTTGGGGGCTAGGGATAGAGAGACGGTTAGTGTTAGGATTGGACCTAGGGTTAGGGTTAAGTTGAGGGCTAGGGTTAGAGAGACGGTTAGGGTGACGATTGGACCTAGGGTTAGGGTTATGTTGAGGGCTAGGGTTAGAGACGGTTAGGGTGAGGATTGGACCTAGGGTTAGGGTTATGTTGAGGGCTAGGGTTAGAGACACGGTTAGGGTGAGGATTGGATTTTGGGTTAGGGTTATGTTGAGGGCTAGGGTTAGAGAGACGGTTAGGGTTAGGATTGGACCTTGGGTTAGGGTTATGTTGAGCCTAGGGTTAGAGAGACGGTTAGGGTTAGGATTGGACCTAGGGTTAGGGTTATGTTGAGGGCTAGGGTTAGAGAGACGGTTAGGGTGAGGATTGGACCTAGGGTTAGGGTTATGTTGAGGGCTAGGGTCAGAGAGACGGTTTGTGTGAGGATTGGACCTAGGGTTAGGGTTATGATTAGGGCTAGGGTTAGAGCGACGGTTAGGGTTAGGATTGGACCTAGGGTTAGTGTTATGTAGAGGGCTAGGTTTAGAGAGACGGTTTGGGTTAGGATTGGACCTAGGGTTAGGGTTATGTTGAGGGCTAGGGTCAGATAGACGGTTAGGGTGAAGATTGGACCTAGGGTTAGGGTTATGTTGAGGGCTAGGGTTATAGAGACGGTTAGGGTTAGGATTGGACCTAGGGATAAGGTTATGTTGAGGGCTAGGGTTAGACAGACGGTTAGGGTGAGGATTGGACCTAGGGTTAGGGTTATGTTGAGGGCTAGGGTTAGAGAGAAGGTTAGGGTTAGGATTGGACCTAGGGTTAGGGTTAGGTTGAGGGCTAGGGTTAGAGAGACGGTTAGGGTTAGGATTGGACCTAGGGTTAGGGTTAGGTTGAGGGCTAGGGTTAGAGAGACGGTTAGGGTTAGGATTGGACCTAGGGTTAGGGCTATGTTTAGGGCTAGGGTTAGAGAGACGGTTAGGGTGAGGATTGAACCTAGGGTTAGTGTTATGTTGAGGGCTAGGGTTAGAGCGACGGTTAGGGTTAGGATTGGTCCTAGGGTTAGGGTTATGTTGAGGGCTAGAGTTAGAGAGACGGATAGGGTTAGGATTGGACCTATGGTTAGGGTTATGTTGAGGGCTAGGTTAGAGAGACGGTTAGTGTTAGGATTGGACCTAGGGTTAGGGTTATGTTGAGGGCTAGGGTTAGAGAGACGGTTAGTGTTAGGATTGGACCTAGGGTTAGGGTTATGTTGAGGGCTAGGGTTAGAGAGACGGTTAGGGTGAGGATTGGACCTAGGGTTAGGGTTATGTTGAGGGCTAGGGTTAGAGAGACGGTTAGGGTTAGGATTGTACCTAGCGTTAGGGTTATGTTGAGGGCTAGGGCTAGAGAGACGTTTAGGGTGAGGATTGGACCTAGGGTTAGGGTTATGTTGAGGGCAAGGTTTAGAGAGACGGTTAGGGTCAGGATTGGACCTAGGGTTAGGGTTATGTTGAGAGCTAGTGTCAGAGAGACGGTTAGGGTTAGGATTGGACCTAGGGTTAGGGTTATGTTGAGGTCTAGGGTTAGAGCGACGGTTAGGGTAAGGATTGGACCTAGGGTTAGGGTTATGTTGAGGGCTAGGGTTAGACAGACAGTTAGGGTTAGGATTGGACCTAGGGTTAGTGTTATCTTGAGGGCTAGTGTTAGACAGACAGTTAGGGTTAGGATTGGACCTAGGGTTAGGGTTATGCTGAGGGCTAGGGTCAGAGAGAGGGTTAGGGTTAGGATTGGACCTAGTGTTAGGGTTAGGTTGAGGGCTAGGGTTAGAGTGACGGTTAGGGTTAGGATTGGACCTAGGGTTAGGGTTAGGTTGAGGGCTAGGGTTAGAGAGACGGTTAGGGTTAGGATTGGACCTAGGGATAGGGTTATGTTGAGCATAGGGTTAGAGAGACGGTTAGGGTGAGGATTGGACCTAGGGTTAGGGTTATGTTGAGGGCTAGGTTTAGAGAGACTGTTAGGGTGAGGATTGGACCTAGGCTTAGGGTTATGTTGAGGCCTAGGGTCAGAGAGACGGTTAGGGTGAGAATTGGACCTAGGGTTAGGGTTATGATGAGGGCTAGGGTTAGAGCGACGGTTAGGGTTAGGATTGGACCTAGGGTTAGGGTTATGTTGAGGGGTAGGGTTAGAGAGACGGTTTGGGTTAGGATTGGACCTAGGGTTAGGGTCATGTTGAGGGCTAGGGTCAGAGAGATGGTTAGGGTGAGGATTGGACCTAGGGTTAGGGTTATGTTGAGGGCTAGGGATAGAGAGATGGTTAGTGTTAGGATTGGACCTAGGGTTAGGGTTATGTTGAGGGCTAGGGTTAGAGAGACGGTTAGGGTGACGATTGGACCTAGGGTTAGGGTTATATTGAGGGCTAGGGTTAGAGAGACGGTTAGGGTGAGGATTGGACCTAGGGTTAGGGTTATGTTAAGGGCTAGGGTTAGAGACACGGTTAGGGTGAGGATTGGATTTAGGGTTAGGGTTATGTTGAGGGCTAGGGTTAGAGAGACGGTTAGGGTTAGGATTGGACCTTGGGTTAGGGTTATGTTGAGCCTAGGGTTAGAGAGACGGTTAGTGTTAGGATTGGACCTAGGGTTAGGGTTATGTTGAGAGCTAGGGTTAGAGAGACGGTTAGGGTGAGGATTGGACCTAGGGTTAGGGTTATGTTGAGGGCTAGGGTCAGAGAGACGGTTAGTGTGAGGATTGGACCTAGGGTTAGGGTTATGATTAGGGCTAGGGTTAGAGAGACGGTTAGGGTGACGATTGGAGCTAGGGTTAGGGTTATATTGAGGGCTAGGGTTAGAGAGACGGTTAGGGTGAGGATTGTACCTAGGGTTAGGGTTATGTTGAGGGCTAGGGTTAGAGAGACGGTTAGGGTGAGGATTGGACCTAGGGTTAGGGTTATGTTGAGGGCTAGGGTTAGAGGCGGTTAAGGTGAGGATTGGACCTAGGGTTAGGGTTATGTTGAGGGCTAGGGTTAGAGAGACGGTTAGGGTGAGGATTGGACCTAGGGTTAGGGTAATGTTGAGGGCTAGGGTTAGAGAGACGGTTAGGGTTAGGATTGGACTTAGGGTTAGTGTTATCTTGAGGGCTAGTGTTAGACAGACAGTTAGGGTTAGGATTGGACCTAGGGTTAGGGTTATGCTGAGGGCTAGGGTCAGAGAGACGGTTAGGGTTAGGATTGGACCTAGGGTTAGTGTTATCTTGAGGGCTAGTGTTAGACAGACAGTTAGGGTTAGGATTGGACCTAGGGTTAGGGTTATGCTGAGGGCTAGGGTCAGAGAGAGGGTTAGGGTTAGGATTGGACCTAGGGTTAGGGTTAGGTTGAGGGCTAGGGTTAGAGAGACGGTTAGGTTTAGGATTGGACCTAGGGTTAGGGTTATGTTGAGGGCTATTGTTACAGAGACGGTTAGGGTGAGGATTGGACCTAGGGTTAGGGTTATGTTGAGGGCTAGGGTCAGAGAGACGGTTAGGGTTAGGATTGGACCTAGGGTTAGTGTTATCTTGAGGGCTAGTGTTAGACAGACAGTTAGGGTTAGGATTGGAGCTAGGGTTAGGGTTATGCTGAGGGCTAGGGTCAGAGAGAGGGTTAGGGTTAGGATTGGACCTAGTGTTAGGGTTAGGTTGAGGGCTAGGGTTAGAGTGACGGTTAGGGTTAGGATTGGACCTAGGGTTAGGGTTAGGTTGAGGGCTAGGGTTAGAGAGACGGTTAGGGTTAGGATTGGACCTAGGGATAGGGTTATGTTGAGCATAGGGTTAGAGAGACGGTTAGGGTGAGGATTGGACCTAGGGTTAGGGTTATGTTGAGGGCTAGGGTTAGAGAGACTGTTAGGGTGAGGATTGGACCTAGGCTTAGGGTTATGTTGAGGCCTAGGGTCAGAGAGACGGTTAGGGTGAGGATTGGACCTAGGGTTAGGGTTATGATGAGGGCTAGGGTTAGAGCGACGGTTAGGGTTAGGATTGGACCTAGGGTTAGGGTTATGTTGAGGGGTAGGGTTAGAGAGACGGTTTGGGTTAGGATTGGACCTAGGGTTAGGGTCATGTTGAGGGCTAGGTTCAGAGAGATGGTTAGGGTGAGGATTGGACCTAGGGTTAGGGTTATGTTGAGGGCTAGGGATAGAGAGATGGTTAGTGTTAGGATTGGACCTAGGGTTAGGGTTATGTTGAGGGCTAGGGTTAGAGAGACGGTTAGGGTGACGATTGGACCTAGGGTTAGGGTTATATTGAGGGCTAGGGTTGGAGAGACGGTTAGGGTGAGGATTGGACCTAGGGTTAGGGTTATGTTAAGGGCTAGGGTTAGAGACACGGTTAGGGTGAGGATTGGATTTAGGGTTAGGGTTATGTTGAGGGCTAGGGTTAGAGAGACGGTTAGGGTTAGGATTGGACCTTGGGTTAGGGTTATGTTGAGCCTAGGGTTAGAGAGACGGTTAGTGTTAGGATTGGACCTAGGGTTAGGGTTATGTTGAGAGCTAGGGTTAGAGAGACGGTTAGGGTGAGGATTGGACCTAGGGTTAGGGTTATTTTGAGGGCTAGGGTCAGAGAGACGGTTAGTGTGAGGATTGGACCTAGGGTTAGGGTTATGATTAGGGCTAGGGTTAGAGAGACGGTTAGGGTGACGATTGGAGCTAGGGTTAGGGTTATATTGAGGGCTAGGGTTAGAGAGACGGTTAGGGTGAGGATTGTACCTAGGGTTAGGGTTATGTTGAGGGCTAGGGTTAGAGAGACGGTTAGGGTGAGGATTGGACCTAGGGTTAGGGTTATGTTGAGGGCTAGGGTTAGAGGCGGTTAAGGTGAGGATTGGACCTAGGTTTAGGGTTATGTTGAGGGCTAGGGTTAGAGAGACGGTTAGGGTGAGGATTGGACCTAGGGTTAGGGTAATGTTGAGGGCTAGGGTTAGAGAGACGGTTAGTGTTAGGATTAGACCTAGGGTTAGGGTTATGTTGAGGCTAGGGTTAGAGAGACGGTTAGGGTGAGGATTGGACCTAGGGTTAGGGTTATGTTGATGGCTAGGGTTAGAGAGACGGTTAGTGTTAGGATTGGACCTAGGGTTAGGGTTTTGTTGAGGGCCAGGGTTAGAGAGACGGTTAGTGTCAGGATTGGACCTAGGGTTAGGGTTATGTTGAGGGCTAGTTTCAGAGAGACGGTTAGGGTTAGGATTGGACCTAGGGTTAGGGTTATGTTGAGGTCTAGGGTTAGAGCGACGGTTAGGGTAAGGATTGGACCTAGGGTTAGGGTTATGTTGAGGGCTAGGGTTAGAGAGACGGTTAGGGTTAGGATTGGTCCTAGGGTTAGGGTTATGTTGAGGGCTAGATTTAGAGACATGGATAGGGTTAGGATTGGACCTAGGGTTAGGGTTATGTTGAGGGCTAGGTTTAGAGAGACGGTTTCTGTTAGGATTGGACCTAGGGTTAGGGTTATGTTGAGGGCTAGGGTTAGAGTGACGGTTAGGGTGAGGTTTGGACCTAGGGTTAGGGTTAGGTTGAGGGCTAGGGTTAGAGAGACGGTTAGGGTTAGGATTGGACCTAGGGTTAGGGTTATGTTGAGCCTATGGTTAGAGAGACGGTTAGGGTGAGGATTGGACCTAGGGTTAGGGTTATGTTGAGGGCTAGGGTTAGAGAGACTGTTAGGGTGAGGATTGGACCTAGGCTTAGGGTTATGTTGAGGGCTAGGGTCAGAGAGACGGTTAGGGTGAGGATTGGACCTAGGGTTAGGGTTATGATGAGGGCTAGGGTTAGAGCGACGGTTAGGGTTAGGATTGGACCTAGGGTTAGGGTTATGTTGAGGGCTAGGGTTAGAGAGACGGTTAGGGTTAGGTTTGGACCTAGGGTTAGGGTTATGTTGAGGGCTAGGGTCAGAGAGACGGTTAGGGTGAGGATTGGACCTAGGGTTAGGGTTATGTTGAGGGCTAGGGATAGAGAGACGGTTAGTGTTAGGATTGGACCTAGGGTTAGGGTTAAGTTGAGGGCTAGGGTTAGAGAGACGGTTAGGGTGACGATTGGACCTAGGGTTAGGGTTATGTTGAGGGCTATGGTTAGAGAGACGGTTAGGGTGAGGATTGGACCTAGGGTTAGAGTTAGGTTGAGGGCTAGGGTTAGAGACACGGTTAGGGTGAGGATTGGATTTAGGGTTAGGGTTATGTTGAGGGCTAGGGTTAGAGAGACGGTTAGGGTTAGGATTGGACCTTGGGTTAGGGTTATGTTGAGCCTAGGGTTAGAGAGACGGTTAGGGTTAGGATTGGACCTAGGGTTAGGGTTATGTTGAGGGCTAGGTTTAGAGAGACGGTTACGGTGAGGATTGGACCTAAGGTTAGGGTTATGTTGAGGGCTAGGGTCAGAGAGACGGTTTGTGTGAGGATTGGACCTAGGGTTACTGTTATGATTAGGGCTAGGGTTAGAGCGACGGTTAGGGTTAGGATTGGACCTAGGGTTAGTGTTATGTAGAGGGCTAGGGTTAGAGAGACGGTTTGGGTTAGGATTGGACCTAGGGTTAGGGTTATGTTGAGGGCTAGGGTCAGATAGACGGTTAGGGTGAAGATTGGACCTAGGGTTAGGGTTATGTTGAGGGCTAGGGTTATAGAGACGGTTAGGGTTAGGTTTGGACCTAGGGTTAAGGTTATGTTGAGGGCTAGGGTTAGACAGACGGTTAGTGTGAGGATTTGACCTAGGGTTAGGGTTATGTTGAGGGCTAGGGTTAGAGAGACTGTTAGGGTTAGGATTGGACCTAGGGTTAGGGTTATGTTGAGGGCTAGGGTTAGATAGACGGTTAGGGTGAGAATTGGATCTAGGGTTAGGGTTATGTTGAGGGCTAGGGTTAGAGAGACGGTTAGGGTTAGGATTGGACCTAGGGTTAGGGTTATGTTGAGGGCTAGGGTTAGAGAGACGGTTAGGGTGAGGATTGGACCTAGGGTTAGGGTTATGTTGAGGGCTAGGGTCAGAGAGACGGATAGGGTGCGGATTGGACCTAGGGTTAGGGTTATGTTGAGGGCTAGGGTTAGAGAGACGGTTAGGGTTAGGATTGGACCTAGGGTTAGGGTTATGTTGAGGGCTAGGGTTAGAGAGACGGTTTGGGTTAGGATTGGACCTACGGTTAGGGTTATGTTGAGGGCTAGGGTTAGAGAGACGGTTAGGGTGAGGATTGGACCTAGTGTTAGGGTTATGTTGAGGGCTAGGGTTAGAGAGACGGTTAGGGTTAGGATTGTACCTAGCGTTAGGGTTATGTTGAGGGCTAGGGCTAGAGAGACGGTTAGGGTGAGGATTGGACCTAGGGTTAGGGTTATGTTGAGGGCTAGGTTTAGAGAGACGGTTAGAGTCAGGATTGGACCTAGGGTTAGGGTTATGTTGAGAGCTAGTGTCAGAGAGACGGTTAGGGTTAGGATTGGACCTAGGGTTAGGGTTATGTTGAGGTCTAGGGTTAGAGCGACGGTTAGGGTAAGGATTGGACCTAGGGTCAGGGTTATGTTGAGGGCTAGGGTTAGAGAGACGGTTTGGGTTAGGATTGGACCTACGGTTAGGGTTATGTTGAGGGCTAGGGTTAGAGAGACGGTTAGGTTTAGGATTGGACCTAGGGTTAGGGTTATGTTGAGGGCTATTGTTACAGAGACGGTTAGGGTGAGGATTGGACCTAGGGTTAGGGTTATGTTGACGGCTAGGGTCAGAGAGACGGTTAGGGTTAGGATTGGACCTAGGGTTAGTGTTATCTTGAGGGCTAGTGTTAGACAGACAGTTAGGGTTAGGATTGGACCCAGGGTTAGGGTTATGCTGAGGGCTAGGGTCAGAGAGAGGGTTAGGGTTAGGATTGGACCTAGGGTTAGGGTTAGGTTGAGGGCTAGGGTTAGAGGGACGGTTAGGGTTAGGATTGGACCTAGGGTTAGGGTTAGGTTGAGGGCTAGGGTTAGAGAGACGGTTAGGGTTAGGATTGGACCTAGGGTTAGGGTTATGTTGAGCATAGGGTTAGAGAGACGGTTAGGGTGAGGATTGGACCTAGGGTTAGGGTTATGTTGAGGGCTAGGGTTAGAGAGACTGTTAGGGTGAGGATTGGACCTAGGCTTAGGGTTATGTTGAGGGCTAGGGTCAGAGAGACGGTTAGGGTGAGGTTTGGACCTAGGGTTAGGGTTATCATGAGGGCTAGGGTTAGAGCGACGTTTAGGGTTAGGATTGGACCTAGGCTTTGGGTTATGTTGAGGGGTAGGGTGAGAGAGACGGTTTGGGTTAGGATTGGACCTAGGGTTAGGGTTATGTTGAGGGCTAGGGTCAGAGAGATGGTTAGGGTGAGGATTGGACCTAGGGTTAGGGTTATGTTGAGGGCTAGGGATAGAGAGATGGTTAGTGTTAGGATTGGACCTAGGGTTAGGGTTATGTTGAGGGCTAGGGTTAGAGAGACGGTTAGGGTGACGATTGGACCTAGGGTTAGGGTTATGTTGAGGGCTAGGGTTAGAGAGACGGTTAGGGTGAGGATTGGACCTAGGGTTAGGGTTATTTTGAGGGCTAGGGTTAGAGACACGGTTAGGGTGAGGATTGGATTTAGGGTTGGGGTTATGTTGAGGGCTAGGGTTAGAGAGACGGTTAGGGTTAGGATTGGACCTTGGGTTAGGGTTATGTTGAGCCTAGGGTTAGAGAGACGGTTAGTGTTAGGATGGGACCTAGGGTTAGGGTTATGTTGAGAGCTAGAGTTAGAGAGACGGTTAGGGTGAGGATTGGACCTAGGGTTAGGGTTATGTTGAGGGCTAGGGTCAGAGAGACGGTTAGTGTGAGGATTGGACCTAGGGTTAGGGTTATGATTAGGGCTAGGGTTAGAGAGACGGTTAGGGTGACGATTGGAGCTAGGGTTAGGGTTATATTGAGGGCTAGGGTTTGAGAGACGGTTAGGGTGAGGATTGTACCTAGGGTTAGGGTTATGTTGAGGGCTAGGGTTAGAGAGACGGTTAGGGTGAGGATTGGACCTAGGGTTAGGCTTATGTTGAGGGCTAGGGTTAGAGACGGTTAAGGTGAGGATTGGACCTAGGGTTAGGGTTATGTTGAGGGCTAGGGTTAGAGAGACGGTTAGGGTGAGGATTGGACCTAGGGTTAGGGTAATGTTGAGGGCTAGGGTTAGAGAGACGGTTAGTGTTAGGATTAGACCTAGGGTTAGGGTTATGTTGAGGGCTAGGGTTAGAGAGACGGTTAGGGTGAGGATTGGACCTAGGGTTAGGGTTATGTTGATGGCTAGGGTTAGAGAGACGGTTAGTGTTAGGATTGGACCTAGGGTTAGGGTTTTGTTGAGGGCCAGGGTTAGAGAGACGGTTAGTGTCAGGATTGGACCTAGGGTTAGGGTTATGTTGAGGGCTAGTGTCAGAGAGACGGTTAGGGTAAGGATTGGACCTAGGGTTAGGGTTATGTTGAGGGCTAGGGTTAGAGAGACGGTTAGGGTTAGGATTGGTCCTAGGGTTAGGGTTATGTTGAGGGCTAGAGTTAGAGACATGGATAGGGTTAGGATTGGACCTAGGGTTAGGGTTATGTTGAGGGCTAGGTTTATAGAGACGGTTTCTGTTAGGATTGGACCTAGGGTTAGGGTTATGTTGAGGGCTAGGGTAAGAGTGACTGTTAGGGTGAGGTTTGGACCTAGGGTTAGGGTTATGTTGAGGGGTAGGGTTAGAGAGACGGTTAGTGTTAGGATTGGACATAGGGTTAGGGTTATGTTGAGGGCTAGGGTTAGAGAGACGGTTAGGGTTAGGATTGGACCTAGGGTTAGGGTTATGTTGAGGGCTAGGATTAGAGAGACGGTTAGGGTGAGGATTGGACCTAGGGTTAGGGTTATGTTGAGGGCTAGGGTTAGAGAGACGGTTAGGGTTAGGATTGGTCCTAGGGTTAGGGTTATGTTGAGGGCTAGAGTTAGAGACACGGATAGGGTTAGGATTGGACCTAGGGTTATTGTTATGTTGAGGGCTAGGGTTAGAAAGACGGTTTCTGTTAGGATTGGACCTAGGGTTAGGGATATGTTGAGGGCTAGGGTTAGAGAGACGGTTAGGGTGAGGATTGGACCTAGGGTTAGGGTTATGTTGAGGGCTAGGGTTAGAGGCGGTTAAGGTGAGGATTGGACCTAGGGTTAGGGTTATGTTGAGGGCTAGGGTTAGAGAGACGGTTAGGGTGAGGATTGGACCTAGGGTTAGGGTAATGTTGAGGGCTAGGGTTAGAGAGACGGTTAGTGTTAGGATTAGACCTAGGGTTAGGGATATGTTGAGGCTAGGGTTAGAGAGACGGTTAGGGTGAGGATTGGACCTAGGGTTAGGGTTATGTTGATGGCTAGGGTTAGAGAGACGGTTAGTGTTAGGATTGGACCTAGGGTTAGGGTTTTGTTGAGGGCCAGGGTTAGAGAGACGGTTAGTGTCAGGATTGGACCTAGGGTTAGGGTTATGTTGAGGGCTACTGTCAGAGAGACGGTTAGGGTTAGGATTGGACCTAGGGTTAGGGTTATGTTGAGGTCTAGGATTAGAGCGACGGTTAGGGTAAGGATTGACCTAGGGTTAGGGTTATGTTGAGGGCTAGGGTTAGAGAGACGGTTAGGGTTAGGATTGGTCCTAGGGTTAGGGTTATGTTGAGGGCTAGAGTTAGAGACATGGATAAGGTTAGGATTGGACCTAGGGTTAGGGTTATGTTGAGGGCTAGGTTTAGAGAGACGGTTTCTGTTAGGATTGGACCTAGGGTTAGGGTTATGTTGAGGGCTAGGGTTAGAGTGACGGTTAGGGTGAGGTTTGGACCTAGGGTTAGGGTTAGGTTGAGGGCTAGGGTTAGAGAGACGGTTAGGGTTAGGATTGGACCTAGGGTTAGGGTTATGTTGAGCCTATGGTTAGAGAGACGGTTAGGGTGAGGATTGGACCTAGGGTTAGGGTTATGTTGAGGGCTATGGTTAGAGAGACTGTTAGGGTGAGGATTGGACCTAGGCTTAGGGTTATGTTGAGGGCTAGGGTCAGAGAGACGGTTAGGGTGAGGATTGGACCTAGGGTTAGGGTTATGATGAGGGCTAGGATTAGAGCGACGGTTAGGGTTAGGATTGGACCTAGGGTTAGGGTTATGTTGAGGGCTAGGGTTAGAGAGACGGTTAGGGTTAGGTTTGGACCTAGGGTTAGGGTTATGTTGAGGGCTAGGGTCAGAGAGACGGTTAGGGTGAGGATTGGACCTAGGGTTAGGGTTATGTTGAGGGCTAGGGATAGAGAGACGGTTAGTGTTAGGATTGGACCTAGGGTTAGGGTTAAGTTGAGGGCTAGGGTTAGAGAGACGGTTAGGGTGACGATTGGACCTAGGGTTAGGGTTATGTTGAGGGCTAGGGTTAGAGAGACGGTTAGGGTGAGGATTGGACCTAGGGTTAGGGTTAGGTTGAGGGTTAGGGTTAGAGACACGGTTAGGGTGAGGATTGGATTTAAGGTTAGGGTTATGTTGAGGGCTAGGGTTAGAGAGACGGTTAGGGTTAGGATTGGACCTTGGGTTAGGGTTATGTTGAGCCTAGGGTTAGAGAGACGGTTAGGGTTAGGATTGGACCTAGGGTTAGGGTTATGTTGAGGGCTAGGGTTAGAGAGACGGTTAGGGTGAGGATTGGACCTAGGGTTAGGGTTATGTTGAGGGCTAGGGTCAGAGAGACGGTTTGTGTGAGGATTGGACCTAGGGTTAGTGTTATGATTAGGGCTAGGGTTAGAGCGACGGTTAGGGTTAGGATTGGACCTAGGGTTAGTGTTATGTAGAGGGCTAGGGTTAGAGAGACGGTTTGGGTTAGGATTGGACCTAGGGTTAAGGTTATGTTGAGGGCTAGGGTCAGATAGACGGTTAGGGTGAAGATTGGACCTAGGGTTAGGGTTATGTTGAGGGCTAGGGTTATAGAGACGGTTAGGGTTAGGATTGGACCTAGGGTTAAGGTTATGTTGAGGGCTAGGGTTAGACAGACGGTTAGTGTGAGGATTGGACCTAGGGTTAGGGTTATGTTGAGGGCTAGGGTTAGAGAGAAGGTTAGGGTGAGGATTGTACCTAGGGTTAGGGTTATGTTGAGGGCTAGGGTTAGAGAGACGGTTAGGGTGAGGATTGGACCTAGGGTTAGGCTTATGTTGAGGGCTAGGGTTAGAGACGGTTAAGGTGAGGATTGGACCTAGGGTTAGGGTTATGTTGAGGGCTAGGGTTAGAGAGACGGTTAGGGTGAGGATTGGACCTAGGGTTAGGGTAATGTTGAGGGCTAGGGTTAGAGAGACGGTTAGTGTTAGGATTAGACCTAGGGTTAGGGTTATGTTGAGGGCTAGGGTTAGAGAGACGGTTAGGATGAGGATTGGACCTAGGGTTAGGGTTATGTTGATGGCTAGGGTTAGAGAGACGGTTAGTGTTAGGATTGGACCTAGGGTTAGGGTTTTGTTGAGGGCCAGGGTTAGAGAGACGGTTAGTGTCAGGATTGGACCTAGGGTTAGGGTTATGTTGAGGGCTAGTGTCAGAGAGACGGTTAGGGTAAGGATTGGACCTAGGGTTAGGGTTATGTTGAGGGCTAGGGTTAGAGAGACGGTTAGGGTTAGGATTGGTCCTAGGGTTAGGGTTATGTTGAGGGCTAGAGTTAGAGACATGGATAGGGTTAGGATTGGACCTAGGGTTAGGGTTATGTTGAGGGCTAGGTTTATAGAGACGGTTTCTGTTAAGATTGGACCTAGGGTTAGGGTTATGTTGAGGGCTAGGGTTAGAGTGACGGTTAGGGTGAGGTTTGGACCTAGGGTTAGGGTTATGTTGAGGGGTAGGGTTAGAGAGACGGTTAGTGTTAGGATTGGACATAGGGTTAGGGTTATGTTGAGGGCTAGGGTTAGAGAGACGGTTAGGGTTAGGATTGGACCTAGGGTTAGGGTTATGTTGAGGGCTAGGATTAGAGAGACGGTTAGGGTGAGGATTGGACCTAGGGTTAGGGTTATGTTGAGGGCTAGGGTTAGAGAGACGGTTAGGGTTAGGATTGGTCCTAGGGTTAGGGTTATGTTGAGGGCTAGAGTTAGAGACACGGATAGGGTTAGGATTGGACCTAGGGTTATTGTTATGTTGAGGGCTAGGGTTAGAAAGACGGTTTCTGTTAGGATTGGACCTAGGGTTAGGGATATGTTGAGGGCTAGGGTTAGAGAGACGGTTAGGGTGAGGATTGGACCTAGGGTTAGGGTTATGTTGAGGGCTAGGGTTAGAGGCGGTTAAGGTGAGGATTGGACCTAGGGTTAGGGTTATGTTGAGGGCTAGGGTTAGAGAGACGGTTAGGGTGAGGATTGGACCTAGGGTTAGGGTAATGTTGAGGGCTAGGGTTAGAGAGACGGTTAGTGTTAGGATTAGACCTAGGGTTAGGGATATGTTGAGGCTAGGGTTGGAGAGACGGTTAGGGTGAGGATTGGACCTAGGGTTAGGGTTATGTTGATGGCTAGGGTTAGAGAGACGGTTAGTGTTAGGATTGGACCTAGGGTTAGGGTTTTGTTGAGGGCCAGGGTTAGAGAGACGGTTAGTGTCAGGATTGGACCTAGGGTTAGGTTATGTTGAGGGCTAGTGTCAGAGAGACGGTTAGGGTTAGGATTGGACCTAGGGTTAGGGTTATGTTGAGGGCTAGGGTTAGAGAGACGGTTAGGGTTAGGATTGGTCCTAGGGTTAGGGTTATGTTGAGGGCTAGAGTTAGAGACATGGATAGGGTTAGGATTGGACCTAGGGTTAGGGTTATGTTGAGGGCTAGGTTTAGATAGACGGTTTCTGTTAGGATTGGACCTAGGGTTAGGGTTTTGTTGAGGGCTAGGGTTAGAGTGACGGTTAGGGTGAGGTTTGGACCTAGGGTTAGGGTTAGGTTGAGGGCTAGGGTTAGAGAGACGGTTAGGGTTAGGATTGGACCTAGGGTTAGGGTTATGTTGAGCCTATGGTTAGAGAGACGGTTAGGGTGAGGATTGGACCTAGGGTTAGGGTTATGTTGAGGGCTAGGGTTAGAGAGACTGTTAGGGTGAGGATTGGACCTAGGCTTAGGGTTATGTTGAGGGCTAGGGTCAGAGAGACGGTTAGGGTGAGGATTGGACCTAGGGTTAGGGTTATGATGAGGGCTAGGGTTAGAGCGACGGTTAGGGTTAGGATTGGACCTAGGGTTAGGGTTATGTTGAGGGCTAGGGTTAGAGAGACGGTTAGGGTTAGGTTTGGACCTAGGGTTAGGGTTATGTTGAGGGCTAGGTTCAGAGAGACGGTTAGGGTGAGGATTGGACCTAGGGTTAGGGTTATGTTGAGGGCTAGGGATAGAGAGACGGTTAGTGTTAGGATTGGACCTAGGGTTAGGGTTAAGTTGAGGGCTAGGGTTAGAGAGACGGTTAGGGTGACGATTGGACCTAGGGTTAGGGTTATGTTGAGGGCTAGGGTTAGAGAGACGGTTAGGGTGAGGATTGGACCTAGGGTTAGGGTTAGGTTGAGGGCTAGGGTTAGAGACACGGTTAGGGTGAGGATTGGATTTAGGGTTAGGGTTATGTTGAGGGCTAGGGTTAGAGAGACGGTTAGGGTTAGGATTGGACCTTGGGTTAGGGTTATGTTGAGCCTAGGGTTAGAGAGACGGTTAGGGTTAGGATTGGACCTAGGGTTAGGGTTAGGTTGAGGGCTAGGGTTAGAGAGACGGTTAGGGTGAGGATTGGACCTAGGGTTAGGGTTATGTTGAGGGCTAGGGTCAGAGAGACGGTTTGTGTGAGGATTGGACCTAGGGTTAGTGTTATGATTAGGGCTAGGGTTAGAGCGACGGTTAGGGTTAGGATTGGACCTAGGGTTAGTGTTATGTAGAGGGCTATGGTTAGAGAGACGGTTTGGTTTAGGATTGGACCTAGGGTTAGGGTTATGTTGAGGGCTAGGGTCAGATAGACGGTTAGGGTGAAGATTGGACCTAGGGTTAGGGTTATGTTGAGGGCTAGGGTTATAGAGACGGTTAGGGTTAGGATTGGACCTAGGGTTAAGGTTATGTTGAGGGCTAGGGTTAGACAGACGGTTAGTGTGAGGATTGGACCTAGGGTTAGGGTTATGTTGAGGGCTAGGGTTAGAGAGACTGTTAGGGTTAGGATTGGACCTAGGGTTAGGGTTATGTTGAGCGCTAGGGTTAGATAGACGGTTAGGGTGAGAATTGGATCTAGGGTTAGGGTTATGTTGAGGGCTAAGGTTAGAGAGACGGTTAGTGTTGGGATTGGACCTAGGGTTAGGGTTATGTTGAGGGCTAGGGTTAGAGAGACGGTTAGGGTGAGGATTGGACCTAGGGTTAGGGTTATGTTGAGGGCTAGGGTCAGAGAGACGGATAGGGTGCGGATTGGACCTAGGGTTAGGGTTATGTTGAGGGCTAGGGTTAGAGCGACGGTTAGGGTTAGGATTGGACCTAGGGTTAGGGTTATGTTGAGGGCTAGGGTTAGAGAGACGGTTTGGGTTAGGATTGGACCTACGGTTAGGGTTATGTTGAGGGCTAGGGTTAGAGAGACGGTTAGGGTGAGGATTGGACCTAGGGTTAGGGTTATGTTGAGGGCTAGGGTCAGAGAGACGGTTAGGGTGAGGATTGGACCTAGGGTTAGGGTTATGTTGAGGGCTAGGGTCAGAGAGACGGTTAGGGTTAGGATTGGACCTAGGGTTAGGGTTATGTTGAGGGCTAGGGTTAGACAGACAGTTAGGGTTAGGATTGGACCTAGGGTTAGGGTTATGCTGAGGGCTACGGTCAGAGAGAGGGTTAGCGTTAGGATTGGACCTAGGGTTAGGGTTAGGTTGAGGGCTAGGGTTAGAGAGAAGGTTAGGGTGAGGATTGTACCTAGGGTTAGGGTTATGTTGAGGGCTAGGGTTAGAGAGACGGTTAGGGTGAGGATTGGACCTAGGGTTAGGCTTATGTTGAGGGCTAGGTTTAGAGACGGTTAAGGTGAGGATTGGACCTAGGGTTAGGGTTATGTTGAGGGCTAGGGTTAGAGAGACGGTTAGGGTGAGGATTGGACCTAGGGTTAGGGTAATGTTGAGGGCTAGGGTTAGAGAGACGGTTAGTGTTAGGATTAGACCTAGGGTTAGGGTTATGTTGAGGGCTAGGGTTAGAGAGACGGTTAGGATGAGGATTGGACCTAGGGTTAGGGTTATGTTGATGGCTAGGGTTAGAGAGACGGTTAGTGTTAGGATTGGACCTAGGGTTAGCGTTTTGTTGAGGGCCAGGGTTAGAGAGACGGTTAGTGTCAGGATTGGACCTAGGGTTAGGGTTATGTTGAGGGCTAGTGTCAGAGAGACGGTTAGGGTAAGGATTGGACCTAGGGTTAGGGTTATGTTGAGGGCTAGGGTTAGAGAGACGGTTAGGGTTAGGATTGGTCCTAGGGTTAGGGTTATGTTGAGGGCTAGAGTTAGAGACATGGATAGGGTTAGGATTGGACCTAGGGTTAGGGTTATGTTGAGGGCTAGGTTTATAGAGACGGTTTCTGTTAAGATTGGACCTAGGGTTAGGGTTATGTTGAGGGCTAGGGTTAGAGTGACGGTTAGGGTGAGGTTTGGACCTAGGGTTAGGGTTATGTTGAGGGGTAGGGTTAGAGAGACGGTTAGTGTTAGGATTGGACATAGGGTTAGGGTTATGTTGAGGGCTAGGGTTAGAGAGACGGTTAGGGTTAGGATTGGACCTAGGGTTAGGGTTATGTTGAGGGCTAGGATTAGAGAGACGGTTAGGGTGAGGATTGGACCTAGGGTTAGGGTTATGTTGAGGGCTAGGGTTAGAGAGACGGTTAGGGTTAGGATTGGTCCTAGGGTTAGGGTTATGTTGAGGGCTAGAGTTAGAGACACGGATAGGGTTAGGATTGGACCTAGGGTTATTGTTATGTTGAGGGCTAGGGTTAGAAAGACGGTTTCTGTTAGGATTGGACCTAGGGTTAGGGATATGTTGAGGGCTAGGGTTAGAGAGACGGTTAGGGTGAGGATTGGACCTAGGGTTAGGGTTATGTTGAGGGCTAGGGTTAGAGGCGGTTAAGGTGAGGATTGGACCTACGGTTAGGGTTATGTTGAGGGGTAGGGTTAGAGAGACGGTTAGGGTGAGGATTGGACCTAGGGTTAGGGTAATGTTGAGGGCTAGGGTTAGAGAGACGGTTAGTGTTAGGATTAGACCTAGGGTTAGGGATATGTTGAGGCTAGGGTTAGAGAGACGGTTAGGGTGAGGATTGGACCTAGGGTTAGGGTTATGTTGATGGCTAGGGTTAGAGAGACGGTTAGTGTTAGGATTGGACCTAGGGTTAGGGTTTTGTTGAGGGCCAGGGTTAGAGAGACGGTTAGTGTCAGGATTGGACCTAGGGTTAGGTTATGTTGAGGGCTAGTGTCAGAGAGACGGTTAGGGTTAGGATTGGACCTAGGGTTAGGGTTATGTTGAGGTCTAGGGTTAGAGCGACGGTTAGGGTAAGGATTGGACCTAGGGTTAGGGTTATGTTGAGGGCTAGGGTTAGAGAGACGGTTAGGGTTAGGATTGGTCCTAGGGTTAGGGTTATTTTGAGGGCTAGAGTTAGAGACATGGATAGGGTTAGGATTGGACCTAGGGTTAGGGTTATGTTGAGGGCTAGGTTTAGAGAGACGGTTTCTGTTAGGATTGGACCTAGGGTTAGGGTTTTGTTGAGGGCTCGGGTTAGAGTGACGGTTAGGGTGAGGTTTGGACCTAGGGTTAGGGTTAGGTGGAGGGCTAGGGTTAGAGAGACGGTTAGGGTTAGGATTGGACCTAGGGTTAGGGTTATGTTGAGCCTATGGTTAGAGAGACGGTTAGGGTGAGGATTGGACCTACGGTTAGGGTTATGTTGAGGGCTAGGGTTAGAGAGACTGTTAGGGTGAGGATTGGACCTAGGCTTAGGGTTATGTTGAGGGCTAGGGTCAGAGAGACGGTTAGGGTGAGGATTGGACCTAGGGTTAGGGTTATGTTGAGGGCTAGGGTTAGAGCGACGGTTAGGGTTAGGATTGGACCTAGGGTTAGGGTTATGTTGAGGGCTAGGGTTAGAGAGACGGTTAGGGTTAGGTTTGGACCTAGGGTTAGGGTTATGTTGAGGGCTAGGGTCAGAGAGACGGTTAGGGTGAGGATTGGACCTAGGGTTAGGGTTATGTTGAGGGCTAGGGATAGAGAGACGGTTAGTGTTAGGATTGGACCTAGGGTTAGGGTTAAGTTGAGGGCTAGGGTTAGAGAGACGGTTAGGGTGACGATTGGACCTAGGGTTAGGGTTATGTTGAGGGCTAGGGTTAGAGAGACGGTTAGGGTGAGGATTGGACCTAGGGTTAGGGTTAGGTTGAGGGCTAGGGTTAGAGACACGGTTAGGGTGAGGATTGGATTTAGGGTTAGGGTTATGTTGAGGGCTAGGGTTAGAGAGACGGTTAGGGTTAGGATTGGACCTTGGGTTAGGGTTATGTTGAGCCTAGGGTTAGAGAGACGGTTAGGGTTAGGATTGGACCTAGGGTTAGGGTTATGTTGAGGGCTAGGGTTAGAGAGACGGTTAGGGTGAGGATTGGACCTAGGGTTAGGGTTATGTTGAGGGCTAGGGTCAGAGAGACGGTTTGTGTGAGGATTGGACCTAGGGTTAGTGTTATGATTAGGGCTAGGGTTAGAGCGACGGTTAGGGTTAGGATTGGACCTAGGGTTAGTGTTATGTAGAGGGCTAGGGTTAGAGAGACGGTTTGGGTTAGGATTGGACCTAGGGTTAGGGTTATGTTGAGGGCTAGGGTCAGATAGACGGTTAGGGTGAAGATTGGACCTAGGGTTAGGGTTATGTTGAGGGCTAGGGTTATAGAGACGGTTAGGGTTAGGATTGGACCTAGGGTTAAGGTTATGTTGAGGGCTAGGGTTAGACAGACGGTTAGTGTGAGGATTGGACCTAGGGTTAGGGTTATGTTGAGGGCTAGGGTTAGAGAGACTGTTAGGGTTAGGATTGGACCTAGGGTTAGGGTTATGTTGAGGGCTAGGGTTAGAGAGACGGTTAGGGTTGGGATTGGACCTAGGGTTAGGGTTATGTTGAGGGCTAGGGTTAGAGAGACGGTTAGGGTGAGGATTGGTCCTAGGGTTAGGGTTATGTTGAGGGCTAGGGTCAGAGAGACGGATAGGGTGCGGATTGGACCTAGGGTTAGGGTTATGTTGAGGGCTAGGGTTAGAGCGACGGTTAGGGTTAGGATTGGACCTAGGGTTAGGGTTATGTTGAGGGCTAGGGTTAGAGAAACGGTTTGGGTTAGGATTGGACCTACGGTTAGGGTTATGTTGAGGGCTAGGGTTAGAGAGACGGTTAGGGTGAGGATTGGACCTAGGCTTAGGGTTATGTTGAGGGCTAGGGTCAGAGAGACGGTTAGGGTGAGGATTGGACCTAGGGTTAGGGTTATGTTGAGGGCTAGGGTCAGAGAGACGGTTAGGGTTAGGATTGGACCTAGGGTTAGGGTTATGTTGAGGGCTAGGGTTAGACAGACAGTTAGGGTTAGGATTGGACCTAGGGTTAGGGTTATGCTGAGGGCTACGGTCAGAGAGAGGGTTAGCGTTAGGATTGGACCTAGGGTTAGGGTTAGGTTGAGGGCTAGGGTTAGAGAGAAGGTTAGGGTTAGGATTGGACCTAGGGTTAGGGTTAGGTTGAGGGCTAGGGTTAGAGAGACGGTTAGGGTTAGGATTGGACCTAGGGTTAGGGTTAGGTTGAGGGCTAGGGTTAGAGAGACGGTTAGGGTTAGGATTGGACCTAGGGTTAGGGCTATGTTGAGGGCTAGGGTTAGAGAGACGGTTAGGGTGAGGATTGGACCTAGGGTTAGGGTTATGTTGAGGGCTAGGTTTAGAGAGATGGTTAGGGTCAGGATTGGACCTAGGGTTAGGGTTATGTTGAGAGCTAGTGTCAGAGAGACGGTTAGGGTTAGGATTGGACCTAGGGTTAGGGTTATGTTGAGGTCTAGGGTTAGAGCGACGGTTAGGGTAAGGATTGGACCTAGGGTTAGGGTTATGTTGAGGGCTAGGGTTAGAGAGACGGTTTGGGTTAGGATTGGACCTACGGTTAGGGTTATGTTGAGGGCTAGGGTTAGAGAGACGGTTAGGTTTAGGATTGGACCTAGGGTTAGGGTTATGTTGAGGGCTATTGTTACAGAGACGGTTAGGGTGAGGATTGGACCTAGGGTTAGGGTTATGTTGACGGCTAGGGTCAGAGAGACGGTTAGGGTTAGGATTGGACCTAGGGTTAGTGTTATCTTGAGGGCTAGTGTTAGACAGACAGTTAGGGTTAGGATTGGACCTAGGGTTAGGGTTATGCTGAGGGCTAGGGTCAGAGAGAGGGTTAGGGTTAGGATTGGACCTAGGGTTAGGGTTAGGTTGAGGGCTAGGGTTAGAGGGACGGTTAGGGTTAGGATTGGACCTAGGGTTAGGGTTAGGTTGAGGGCTAGGGTTAGAGAGACGGTTAGGGTTAGGATTGGACCTAGGGTTAGGGTTATGTTGAGCATAGGGTTAGAGAGACGGTTAGGGTGAGGATTGGACCTAGGGTTAGGGTTATGTTGAGGGCTAGGGTTAGAGAGACTGTTAGGGTGAGGATTGGACCTAGGCTTAGGGTTATGTTGAGGGCTAGGGTCAGAGAGACGGTTAGGATGAGGTTTGGACCTAGGGTTAGGGTTATGATGAGGGCTAGGGTTAGAGCGACGGTTAGGGTTAGGATTGGACCTAGGCTTAGGGTTATGTTGAGGGGTAGAGTGAGAGAGACGGTTTGGGTTAGGATTGGACCTAGGGTTAGGGTTATGTTGAGGGCTAAGGTCAGAGAGATGGTTAGGGTGAGGATTGGACCTAGGGTTAGGGTTATGTTGAGGGCTAGGGATAGAGAGATGGTTAGTGTTAGGATTGGACCTAGGGTTAGGGTTATGTTGAGGCCTAGGGTTAGAGAGACGTTTAGGGTGACGATTGGACCTAGGGTTAGGGTTATGTTGAGGGCTAGGGTTAGAGAGACGGTTAGGGTGAGGATTGGACCTAGGGTTAGGGTTATGTTGAGGGCTAGGGTTAGAGACACGGTTAGGGTGAGGATTGGATTTAGGGTTAGGGTTATGTTGAGGGCTAGGGTTAGAGAGACGGTTAGGGTTAGGATTGGACCTTGGGTTAGGGTTATGTTGAGCCTAGGGTTAGAGAGACGGTTAGTGTTAGGATGGGACCTAGGGTTAGGGTTATGTTGAGAGCTAGAGTTAGAGAGACGGTTAGGGTGAGGATTGGACCTAGGGTTAGGGTTATGTTGAGGGCTAGGGTCAGAGAGACGGTTAGTGTGAGGATTGGACCTAGGGTTAGGGTTATGATTAGGGCTAGGGTTAGAGAGACGGTTAGGGTGACGATTGGAGCTAGGGTTAGGGTTATATTGAGGGCTAGGGTTAGAGAGACGGTTAGGGTGAGGATTGTACCTAGGGTTAGGGTTATGTTGAGGGCTAGGGTTAGAGAGACGGTTAGGGTGAGGATTGGACCTAGGGTTAGGGTTATGTTGAGGGCTAGGGTTAGAGACGGTTAAGGTGAGGATTGGACCTAGGGTTAGGGTTATGTTGAGGGCTAGGGTTAGAGAGACGGTTAGGGTGAGGATTGAACCTAGGGTTAGTGTTATGTTGAGGGCTAGGGTTTGAGCGACGGTTAGGGTTAGGATTGGTCCTAGGGTTAGGGTTATGTTGAGGGCTAGAGTTACAGAGACGGATAGGGTTAGGATTGGACCTAGGGTTAGGGTTATGTTGAGGGATAGGGTTAGAGAGACGGTTAGTGTTAGGATTGGACCTAGGGTTAGGGTTATGTTGAGGGCTAGGGTTAGAGAGACGGTTAGTGTTAGGATTGGACCTAGGGTTAGGGTTATGTTGAGGGCTAGGGTTAGAGAGACGGTTAGGGTGAGGATTGGACCTAGGGTTAGGGTTATGTTGAGGGCTAGGGTTAGAGACGGTTAGGGTTAGGATTGTACCTAGCGTTAGGGTTATGTTGAGGGCTAGGGCTAGAGAGACGGTTAGGGTGAGGATTGGACCTAGGTTTAGGGTTATGTTGAGGGCTAGGTTTAGAGAGACGGTTAGGGTCAGGATTGGACCTAGGGTTAGGGTTATGTTGAGAGCTAGTGTCAGAGAGACGGTTAGGGTTAGGATTGGACCTAGGGTTAGGGTTATGTTGAGGTCTAGGGTTAGAGCGACGGTTAGGGTAAGGATTGGACCTAGGGTTAGGGTTATGTTGAGGGCTAGGGTTAGAGAGACGGTTTGGGTTAGGATTGGACCTACGGTTAGGGTTATGTTGAGGGCTAGGGTTAGAGAGACGGTTAGGTTTAGGATTGGACCTAGGGTTAGGGTTATGTTGAGGGCTATTGTTACAGAGACGGTTAGGGTGAGGATTGGACCTAGGGTTAGGGTTATGTTGACGGCTAGGGTCAGAGAGACGGTTAGGGTTAGGATTGGACCTAGGGTTAGTGTTATCTTGAGGGCTAGTGTTAGACAGACAGTTAGGGTTAGGATTGGACCTAGGGTTAGGGTTATGCTGAGGGCTAGGGTCAGAGAGAGGGTTAGGGTTAGGATTGGACCTAGGGTTAGGGTTAGGTTGAGGGCTAGGGTTAGAGGGACGGTTAGGTTTAGGATTGGACCTAGGGTTAGGGTTAGGTTGAGGGCTAGGGTTAGAGAGACGGTTAGGGTTAGGATTGGACCTAGGGTTAGGGTTATGTTGAGCATAGGGTTAGAGAGACGGTTAGGGTGAGGATTGGACCTAGGGTTAGGGTTATGTTGAGGGCTAGGGTTAGAGAGACTGTTAGGGTGAGGATTGGACCTAGGCTTAGGGTTATGTTGAGGGCTAGGGTCAGAGAGACGGTTAGGGTGAGGTTTGGACCTAGGGTTAGGGTTATGATGAGGGCTAGGGTTAGAGCGACGGTTAGGGTTAGGATTGGACCTAGGCTTAGGGTTATGTTGAGGGGTAGGGTGAGAGAGACGGTTTGGGTTAGGATTGGACCTAGGGTTAGGGTTATGTTGAGGGCTAAGGTCAGAGAGATGGTTAGGGTGAGGATTGGACCTAGGGTTAGGGTTATGTTGAGGGCTAGGGATAGAGAGATGGTTAGTGTTAGGATTGGACCTAGGGTTAGGGTTATGTTGAGGCCTAGGGTTAGAGAGACGTTTAGGGTGACGATTGGACCTAGGGTTAGGGTTATGTTGAGGGCTAGGGTTAGAGAGACGGTTAGGGTGAGGATTGGACCTAGGGTTAGGGTTATGTTGAGGGCTAGGGTTAGAGACACGGTTAGGGTGAGGATTGGATTTAGGGTTAGGGTTATGTTGAGGGCTAGGGTTAGAGAGACGGTTAGGGTTAGGATTGGACCTTGGGTTAGGGTTATGTTGAGCCTAGGGTTAGAGAGACGGTTAGTGTTAGGATGGGACCTAGGGTTAGGGTTATGTTGAGAGCTAGAGTTAGAGAGACGGTTAGGGTGAGGATTGGACCTAGGGTTAGGGTTATGTTGAGGGCTAGGGTCAGAGAGACGGTTAGTGTGAGGATTGGACCTAGGGTTAGGGTTATGATTAGGGCTAGGGTTAGAGAGACGGTTAGGGTGACGATTGGAGCTAGGGTTAGGGTTATATTGAGGGCTAGGGTTAGAGAGACGGTTAGGGTGAGGATTGTACCTAGGGTTAGGGTTATGTTGAGGGCTAGGGTTAGAGAGACGGTTAGGGTGAGGATTGGACCTAGGGTTAGGGTTATGTTGAGGGCTAGGGTTAGAGACGGTTAAGTTGAGGATTGGACCTAGGGTTAGGGTTATGTTGAGGGCTAGGGTTAGAGAGACGGTTAGGGTGAGGATTGGACCTAGGGTTAGGGTAATGTTGAGGGCTAGGGTTAGAGAGACGGTTAGTGTTAGGATTAGACCTAGGGTTAGGGATATGTTGAGGCTAGGGTTAGAGAGACGGTTAGGGTGAGGATTGGACCTAGGGTTAGGGTTATGTTGATGGCTAGGGTTAGAGAGACGGTTAGTGTTAGGATTGGACCTAGGGTTAGGGTTTTGTTGAGGGCCAGGGTTAGAGAGACGGTTAGTGTCAGGATTGGACCTAGGGTTAGGTTATGTTGAGGGCTAGTGTCAGAGAGACGGTTAGGGTTAGGATTGGACCTAGGGTTAGGGTTATGTTGAGGTCTAGGGTTAGAGCGACGGTTAGGGTAAGGATTGGACCTAGGGTTAGGGTTATGTTGAGGGCTAGGGTTAGAGAGACGGTTAGGGTTAGGATTGGTCCTAGGGTTAGGGTTATGTTGAGGGCTAGAGTTAGAGACATGGATACGGTTAGGATTGGACCTAGGGTTAGGGTTATGTTGAGGGCTAGGTTTAGAGAGACGGTTTCTGTTAGGATTGGACCTAGGGTTAGGGTTTTGTTGAGGGCTAGGGTTAGAGTGACGGTTAGGGTGAGGTTTGGACCTAGGGTTAGGGTTATGTTGAGGGCTAGGGTCAGAGAGACGGTTAGGGTGAGGATTGGACCTAGGGTTAGGGTTATGTTGAGGGCTAGGGATAGAGAGACGGTTAGTGTTAGGATTGGACCTAGGGTTAGGGTTAAGTTGAGGGCTAGGGTTAGAGAGACGGTTAGGGTGACGATTGGACCTAGGGTTAGGGTTATGTTGAGGGCTAGGGTTAGAGAGACGGTTAGGGTGAGGATTGGACCTAGGGTTAGGGTTAGGTTGAGGGCTAGGGTTAGAGACACGGTTAGGGTGAGGATTGGATTTAGGGTTAGGGTTATGTTGAGGGCTAGGGTTAGAGAGACGGTTAGGGTTAGGATTGGACCTTGGGTTAGGGTTATGTTGAGCCTAGGGTTAGAGAGACGGTTAGGGTTAGGATTGGACCTAGGGTTAGGGTTATGTTGAGGGCTAGGGTTAGAGAGACGGTTAGGGTGAGGATTGGACCTAGGGTTAGGGTTATGTTGAGGGCTAGGGTCAGAGAGACGGTTTGTGTGAGGATTGGACCTAGGGTTAGTGTTATGATTAGGGCTAGGGTTAGAGCGACGGTTAGGGTTAGGATTGGACCTAGGGTTAGTGTTATGTAGAGGGCTAGGGTTAGAGAGACGGTTTGGGTTAGGATTGGACCTAGGGTTAGGGTTATGTTGAGGACTAGGGTCAGATAGACGGTTAGGGTGAAGATTGGACCTAGGGTTAGGGTTATGTTGAGGGCTAGGGTTATAGAGACGGTTAGGGTTAGGATTGGACCTAGGGTTAAGGTTATGTTGAGGGCTAGGGTTAGACAGACGGTTAGTGTGAGGATTGGACCTAGGGTTAGGGTTATGTTGAGGGCTAGGGTTAGATAGACGGTTAGGGTGAGAATTGGATCTAGGGTTAGGGTTATGTTGAGGGCTAGGGTTAGAGAGACGGTTAGGGTTGGGATTGGACCTAGGGTTAGGGTTATGTTGAGGGCTAGGGTTAGAGAGACGGTTAGGGTGAGGATTGGTCCTAGGGTTAGGGTTATGTTGAGGGCTAGGGTCCGAGAGACGGATAGGGTGCGGATTGGACCTAGGGTTAGGGTTATGTTGAGGGCTAGGGTTAGAGCGACGGTTAGGGTTAGGATTGGACCTAGGGTTAGGGTTATGTTGAGGGCTAGGGTTAGAGAGACGGTTTGGGTTAGGATTGGACCTACGGTTAGGGTTATGTTGAGGGCTAGGGTTAGAGAGACGGTTAGGGTGAGGATTGGACCTAGGGTTAGGGTTATGTTGAGGGCTAGGGTCAGAGAGACGGTTAGGGTGAGGATTGGACCTAGGGTTAGGGTTATGTTGAGGGCTAGGGTCAGAGAGACGGTTAGGGTTAGGATTGGACCTAGGGTTAGGGTTATGTTGAGGGCTAGGGTTAGACAGACAGTTAGGGTTAGGATTGGACCTAGGGTTAGGGTTATGCTGAGGGCTACGGTCAGAGAGAGGGTTAGCGTTAGGATTGGACCTAGGGTTAGGGTTAGGTTGAGGGCTAGGGTTAGAGAGAAGGTTAGGGTTAGGATTGGACCTAGGGTTAGGGTTAGGTTGAGGGCTAGGGTTAGAGAGACGGTTAGGGTTAGGATTGGACCTAGGGTTAGGGTTAGGTTGAGGGCTAGGGTTAGAGAGACGGTTAGGGTTAGGATTGGACCTAGGGTTAGGGCTATGTTGAGGGCTAGGGTTAGAGAGACGGTTAGGGTGAGGATTGAACCTAGGGTTAGTGTTATGTTGAGGGCTAGGGTTTGAGCGACGGTTAGGGTTAGGATTGGTCCTAGGGTTAGGGTTATGTTGAGGGCTAGAGTTACAGAGACGGATAGGGTTAGGATTGGACCTAGGGTTAGGGTTATGTTGAGGGCTAGGGTTAGAGAGACGGTTAGTGTTAGGATTGGACCTAGGGTTAGGGTTATGTTGAGGGCTAGGGTTAGAGAGACGGTTAGTGTTAGGATTGGACCTAGGGTTAGGGTTATGTTGAGGGCTAGGGTTAGAGAGACGGTTAGGGTGAGGATTGGACCTAGGGTTAGGGTTATGTTGAGGGCTAGGGTTAGAGACGGTTAGGGTTAGGATTGTACCTAGCGTTAGGGTTATGTTGAGGGCTAGTGCTAGAGAGACGGTTAGGGTGAGGATTGGACCTAGGGTTAGGGTTATGTTGAGGGCTAGGTTTAGAGAGACGGTTAGGGTCAGGATTGGACCTAGGGTTAGGGTTATGTTGAGAGCTAGTGTCAGAGAGACGGTTAGGGTTAGGATTGGACCTAGGGTTAGGGTTATGTTGAGGTCTAGGGTTAGAGCGACGGTTAGGGTAAGGATTGGACCTAGGGTTAGGGTTATGTTGAGGGCTAGGGTTAGAGAGACCGTTTGGGTTAGGATTGGACCTACGGTTAGGGTTATGTTGAGGGCTAGGGTTAGAGAGACGGTTAGGTTTAGGATTGGACCTAGGGTTAGGGTTATGTTGAGGGCTATTGTTACAGAGACGGTTAGGGTGAGGATTGGACCTAGGGTTAGGGTTATGTTGACGGCTAGGGTCAGAGAGACGGTTAGGGTTAGGATTGGACCTAGGGTTAGTGTTATCTTGAGGGCTAGTGTTAGACAGACAGTTAGGGTTAGGATTGGACCTAGGGTTAGGGTTATGCTGAGGGCTAGGGTCAGAGAGAGGGTTAGGGTTAGGATTGGACCTAGGGTTAGGGTTAGGTTGAGGGCTAGGGTTAGAGGGACGGTTAGGGTTAGGATTGGACCTAGGGTTAGGGTTAGGTTGAGGGCTAGGGTTAGAGAGACGGTTAGGGTTAGGATTGGACCTAGGGTTAGGGTTATGTTGAGCATAGGGTTAGAGAGACGGTTAGGGTGAGGATTGGACCTAGGGTTAGGGTTCTGTTGAGGGCTAGGGTTAGAGAGACTGTTAGGGTGAGGATTGGACCTAGGCTTAGGGTTATGTTGAGGGCTAGGGTCAGAGAGACGGTTAGGGTGAGGTTTGGACCTAGGGTTAGGGTTATGATGAGGGCTAGGGTTAGAGCGACGGTTAGGGTTAGGATTGGACCTAGGCTTAGGGTTATGTTGAGGGGTAGGGTGAGAGAGACGGTTTGGGTTAGGATTGGACCTAGGGTTAGGGTTATGTTGAGGGCTAAGGTCAGAGAGATGGTTAGGGTGAGGATTGGACCTAGGGTTAGGGTTATGTTGAGGGCTAGGGATAGGGAGATGGTTAGTGTTAGGATTGGACCTAGGGTTAGGGTTATGTTGAGGGCTAGGGTTAGAGAGACGGTTAGGGTGACGATTGGACCTAGGGTTAGGGTTATGTTGAGGGCTAGGGTTAGAGAGACGGTTAGGGTGAGGATTGGACCTAGGGTTAGGGTTATGTTGAGGGCTAGGGTTAGAGACACGGTTAGGGTGAGGATTGGATTTAGGGTTAGGGTTATGTTGAGGGCTAGGGTTAGAGAGACGGTTAGGGTTAGGATTGGACCTTGGGTTAGGGTTATGTTGAGCCTAGGGTTAGAGAGACGGTTAGTGTTAGGATGGGACCTAGGGTTAGGTTTATGTTGAGAGCTAGAGTTAGAGAGACGGTTAGGGTGAGGATTGGACCTAGGGTTAGGGTTATGTTGAGGGCTAGGGTCAGAGAGACGGTTAGTGTGAGGATTGGACCTAGGGTTAGGGTTATGATTAGGGCTAGGGTTAGAGAGACGGTTAGGGTGACGATTGGAGCTAGGGTTAGGGTTATATTGAGGGCTAGGGTTAGAGAGACGGTTAGGGTGAGGATTGTACCTAGGGTTAGGGTTATGTTGAGGGCTAGGGTTAGAGAGACGGTTAGGGTGAGGATTGGACCTAGGGTTAGGGTTATGTTGAGGGCTAGGGTTAGAGACGGTTAAGGTGAGGATTGGACCTAGGGTTAGGGTTATGTTGAGGGCTAGGGTTAGAGAGACGGTTAGGGTGAGGATTGGACCTAGGGTTAGGGTAATGTTGAGGGCTAGGGTTAGAGAGACGGTTAGGGTGAGGATTGGACCTAGGGTTAGGGTTATGTTGATGGCTAGGGTTAGAGAGTCGGTTAGTGTTAGGATTGGACCTAGGGTTAGGGTTTTGTTGAGGGCCAGGGTTAGAGAGACGGTTAGTGTCAGGATTGGACCTAGGGTTAGGGTTATGTTGAGGGCTAGTGTCAGAGAGACGGTTAGGGTTAGGATTGGACCTAGGGTTAGGGTTATGTTGATGGCTAGGGTTAGAGAGTCGGTTAGTGTTAGGATTGGACCTAGGGTTAGGGTTTTGTTGAGGGCCAGGGTTAGAGAGACGGTTAGTGTCAGGATTGGACCTAGGGTTAGGGTTATGTTGAGGGCGAGGGTTAGAGAGACGGTTAGGGTGAGGATTGGACCTAGGGTTAGGGTTATGTTGATGGCTAGGGTTAGAGAGTCGGTTAGTGTTAGGATTGGACCTAGGGTTAGGGTTTTGTTGAGGGCCAGGGTTAGAGAGACGGTTAGTGTCAGGATTGGACCTAGGGTTAGGGTTATGTTGAGGGCTAGTGTCAGAGAGACGGTTAGGGTTAGGATTGGACCTAGGGTTAGGGTTATGTTGAGGTCTAGGGTTAGAGCGACGGTTAGGGTAAGGATTGGACCTAGGGTTAGGGTTATGTTGAGGGCTAGGGTTAGAGAGACGGTTAGGGTTAGGATTGGTCCTAGGGTTAGGGTTATGTTGAGGGCTAGAGTTAGAGACATGGATAGGGTTAGGATTGGACCTAGGGTTAGGGTTATGTTGAGGGCTAGGGTTAGAGTGACGGTTAGGGTGAGGTTTGGACCTAGGGTTAGGGTTATGTTGAGGGCTAGGGTTAGAGAGACGGTTAGTGTTAGGATTGGACATAGGGTTAGGGTTATGTTGAGGGCTAGGTTTAGAGAGACGGTTAGGGTTAGGATTGGACCTAGGGTTAGGGTTATGTTGAGGGCTAGGATTAGAGAGACGGTTAGGGTGAGGATTGGACCTAGGGTTAGGGTTATGTTGAGGGCTAGGGTTAGAGGGACGGTTAGGGTTAGGTTTGGACCTAGGGTTAGGGTTATGTTGAGGGCTAGGGTCAGAGAGACGGTTAGGGTGAGGATTGGACCTAGGGTTAGGGTTATGTTGAGGGCTAGGGATAGAGAGACGGTTAGTGTTAGGATTGGACCTAGGGTTAGGGTTAAGTTGAGGGCTCGGGTTAGAGAGACGGTTAGGGTGACGATTGGACTTAGGGTTAGGGTTATGTTGAGGGCTAGGGTTAGAGAGACGGTTAGGGTGAGGATTGGACCTAGGGTTAGGGTTAGGTTGAGGGCTAGGGTTAGAGACACGGTTAGGGTGAGGATTGGATTTAGGGTTAGGGTTATGTTGAGGGCTAGGGTTAGAGAGACGGTTAGGGTTAGGATTGGACCTTGGGTTAGGGTTATGTTGAGCCTAGGGTTAGAGAGACGGTTAGGGTTAGGATTGGACCTAGGGTTAGGGTTATGTTGAGGGCTAGGGTTAGAGAGACGGTTAGGGTGAGGATTGGACCTAGGGTTAGGGTTATGTTGAGGGCTAGGGTTAGAGAGACGGTTAGGGTGAGGATTGGACCTAGGGTTAGGGTTATGTTGAGGGCTAGGGTTAGAGACGGTTAAGGTGAGGATTGGACCTAGGGTTAGGGTTATGTTGAGGGCTAGGGTTAGAGAGACGGTTAGGGTGAGGATTGGACCTAGGGTTAGGGTAATGTTGAGGGCTAGGGTTAGAGAGACGGTTAGGGTGAGGATTGGACCTAGGGTTAGGGTTATGTTGATGGCTAGGGTTAGAGAGTCGGTTAGTGTTAGGATTGGACCTAGGGTTAGGGTTTTGTTGAGGGCCAGGGTTAGAGAGACGGTTAGTGTCAGGATTGGACCTAGGGTTAGGGTTATGTTGAGGGCTAGTGTCAGAGAGACGGTTAGGGTTAGGATTGGGCCTAGGGTTAGGGTTATGTTGATGGCTAGGGTTAGAGAGTCGGTTAGTGTTAGGATTGGACCTAGGGTTAGGGTTTTGTTGAGAGCCAGGGTTAGAGAGACGGTTAGTGTCAGGATTGGACCTAGGGTTAGGGTTATGTTGAGGGCTAGGGTTAGAGAGACGGTTAGGGTGAGGATTGGACCTAGGGTTAGGGTTATGTTGATGGCTAGGGTTAGAGAGTCGGTTAGTGTTAGGATTGGACCTAGGGTTAGGGTTTTGTTGAGGGCCAGGGTTAGAGAGACGGTTAGTGTCAGGATTGGACCTAGGGTTAGGGTTATGTTGAGGGCTAGTGTCAGAGAGACGGTTAGGGTTAGGATTGGACCTAGGGTTAGGGTTATGTTGAGGTCTAGGGTTAGAGCGACGGTTAGGGTTTGGATTGGTCCTAGGGTTAGGGTTATGTTGAGGGCTAGAGTTAGAGACATGGATAGGGTTAGGATTGGACCTAGGGTTAGGGTTATGTTGAGGGCTAGGTTTAGAGAGACGGTTTCTGTTAGGATTGGACCTAGGGTTAGGGTTATGTTGAGGGCTAGGGTTAGAGTGACGGTTAGGGTGAGGTTTGGACCTAGGGTTAGGGTTATGTTGAGGGCTAGAGTTAGAGAGACGGTTAGTGTTAGGTTTGGACATAGGGTTAGGGTTATGTTGAGGGCTAGGGTTAGAGAGACGGTTAGGGTTAGGATTGGACCTAGGGTTAGGGTTATGTTGAGGGCTAGGATTAGAGAGACGGTTAGGGTGAGGATTGGACCTAGGGTTAGGGTTATGTTGAGGGCTAGGGTTAGAGAGACGGTTAGGGTTAGGTTTGGACCTAGGGTTAGGGTTATGTTGAGGGCTAGGGTCAGAGAGACGGTTAGGGTTAGGATTGGACCTTGGGTTAGGGTTATGTTGAGCCTAGGGTTAGAGAGACGGTTAGGGTTAGGATTGGACCTAGGGTTAGGGTTATGTTGAGGGCTAGGGTTAGAGAGACGGTTAGGGTGAGGATTGGATCTAGGGTTAGGGTTATGTTGAGGGCTAGGGTTAGAGAGACGGTTAGGGTTAGGATTGGACCTAGGGTTAGGGTTATGTTGAGGGCTAGGGTTATAGAGACGGTTAGGGTTAGGATTGGACCTAGGGTTAGGGTTATGTTGAGGACTAGGGTTAGAGAGACGGTTAGGGTGAGGATTGGACCTAGGGTTAGGGTTATGATGAGGGCTAGGGTTAGAGAGACTGTTAGTGTTAGGATTGGACCTAGGGTTAGGGTTATGTTGAGGGCTAGGGTTAGAGAGACGGTTAGGGTGAGCATTGGACCTAGGGTTAGGGTTATGTTGAGGGCTAGGGTAGAGAGACGGTTAGTGTTAGGATTGGACTTAGGGTTAGGGTTATGTTGAGGGCTAGGGTAGAGAGACGGTTAGTGTTAGGATTGGACCTAGGGTTAGGGTTATGTTGACGGCTAGGGTTAGAGAGACGGTTAGTGTTAGGATTGGACCTAGGATTAGGGTTATGTTGAGGGCTAGGGTTATAGAGACGGTTAGTGTTAGGATTGGACCTAGGGTTAGGGTTATGTTGAGGGCTAGGGTTAGAGAGACGGTTAGGGTGAGGATTGGCCCTAGAGTTAGGGTTATGTTGAGGGTTAGGGTTAGAGAGACGGTTAGTGTTAGAATTGGACCTAGGGTTAGGGTTATGTGGAGGGCTAGGGTTAGAGAGACGGTTAGGGTGAGGATTGGACCTAGGGTTAGGGTTATGTTGAGGGTTAGGGTTAGAGAGACTCTTAGGGTGAGTATTGGACCTAGGGTTAGGGTTATGTTGAGGGCTAGGGTTAGAGAGACGGTTAGGGTTAGGATTGGACCTAGGGTTAGGGTTATGTTGAGGGCTAGGGTTAGAGAGACGGTTAGGGTGAGGATTGGACCTAGGGTTAGGGTTATGTTGAGGTCTAGGGTTATTGAGACGGTTAGGGTGAGGATTGGACCTAGGGTTAGGGTTATGTTGACGGCTAGGGTTAGAGAGACGGTTAGGGTGAGGATTGGACCTAGGGTTAGGGTTATGTTGAGGGCTAGGGTTAGAGAGACGGTTAGGGTGAGGATTGGACCTAGGGTTAGGGTTATGTTGAGGGCTAGGGTTAGAGAGACGGTTAGTGTTAGGATTGGACCTAGGGTTAGGGTTATGTTGAGGGCTAGGGTTAGAGAGACGGTTAGTGTTAGGACTGGACCTAGGGTTAGGGTTATGTTGAGGGCTAGGGTTAGAGAGACGGTTAGGGTGAGGATTGGACCTAGATTAGGGTTATGTTCAGGGCTAGGGTTAGAGAGACGTTTACTGTTAGGATTGGACCTAGGGTTGGGGTTATGTTTAGGGCTAGGGTTAGAGAGACGGTTAGGGTTGGGATTGGACCTAGGGTTAGGGTTATTTTGAGGGCTAGGGTTAGAGAGACGGTTAGGGTGAGGATTGGACCTACGGTTAGGGTTATGTTGAGGGCTAGGGTTAGAGAGACGGTTAGGGTGAGGATTGGACCTAGGGTTAGGGTTATGTTGAGGGCTAGGGTTAGAGAGAAGGTTAGTGTTAGGATTCGACCTAGGGTTAGAGTTATGTTGAGGGCTAGGGTTAGAGAGACGGTTACGGTAAGGATTGGACCTAGGGTTAGGGTTATGTTGAGGGCTAGGGTTTGAGAGACGGTGGGTGAGGATTGGACCTAGGGTTAGGGTTATGTTGACGGCTAGGGTTAGAGAGACGGTTAGGGTTAGGATTGGACCTAGGGTTAGGGTTATGTTGAGGGCTACGGTTAGAGAGACGGTTAGCGTGAGGATTGGACCTAGGGTTAGGGTTATGTTGAGGACTAGGGTTAGAGAGATGGTTAGGGTTAGGATTGGACCTAGTGTTAGGGTTATGTTGAGGGCTAGGGTTAGGGAGACGGTTAGGATGAGGATTGGACCTAGGGTTAGGGTTATGTTGAGGGCTACGGTTAGAGAGACGGTTAGTGTTAGGATTGGACCTAGGGTTCGGGTTATGTTGAGGGCTAGGATTAGAGAGACGGTTAGTGTTAGGATTGGACCTAGGGTTAGCGTTATGTTGAGGGCTAGGGTTAGAGAGACGGTTAGGGTGAGGATTGGACCTAGGGTTAGGGTTATGTTGAGGGCTAGGGTTAGAGAGACGGTTAGTGTTAGGATTAGACCTAGGGTTAGGGTAATGTTGAGGGCTAGGGTTAGAGAGACAGTTAGGCTGAGGATTGGACCTAGGGTTAGGGTTATGTTGAGGGCTAGGGTTAGAGAGACGGTTAGTGTTAGGATTGGCCCTAGGGTTAGGGTTATGTTGAGGGCAAGGGTTAGAGAGACGGTTAGGGTGAGGATTGGACCTAGGGTTAGGGTTATGTTGAGGGCTAGGGTTAGAGAGACGGTTAGTGTTAGGATTGGACCTAGGGTTAGGGTTATGTTGAGGGCTAGGGTTAGAGAGACGGTTAGTGTTAGGATTGGACCTAGGGTTAGGGTTATGTTGAGGGCTAGGGTTAGAGAGACGGTTAGTGTTAGGATTGGACCTAGGGTTAGGGTTATGTTGAGGGCTAGGTTTAGAGAGACGGTTAGGGTGAGGATTGGACCTAGGGTTAGGGTTATGATGAGGGCTAGGGTTAGAGAGACGGTTAGTGTTAGGTTTGGACCTAGGGTTAGGGTTATGTTGAGGGATAGGGTTATAGAGACGGTTAGGGTTAGGATTGGACCTAGGGTTAGGGTTATGTTGAGGGCTAGGGTTAGAGAGACGGTTAGGGTGAGGATTGGACCTAGGGTTAGGGTTATGTTGAGGGCTAGGGTTAGAGAGACGGTTAGGGTGAGGATTGGACCTAAGGTTAGGGTTATGTGGAGGGCTAAGGTTAGAGAGACGGTTAGTGTTAGGATTGGACCTAGGGTTAGGGTTATGTTGAGGGCTAGGGTTAGAGAGACGTTTAGGGTGAGGATTGGACCTAGGGTTAGGGTTATGTTGAGGGCTAGGGTTAGAGAGACGGTTAGGATGAGGATTGGACCTAGGGTTAGGGTTATGTTGAGGGCTAGGGTTAGAGAGACGGTTAGGGTTAGGATTGGACCTAGGGCTAGGGTTATTTTGAGGGCTAGGGTTAGAGAGACGGTTAGGGTGAGGATTGGACCGAGGGTTAGGGTTATGTGGAGGGCTAGGTTTAGAGAGACGGTTAGTGTTAGGATTGGAACTAGGGTTGGGGTTATGTTTAGGGCTAGGTTTAGAGAGAGGGTTAGGGTTGGGATTGGACCTAGGGTTAGGGTTATGTTGAGGGCTAGGGTTAGAAAGACGGTTAGTGTTAGGACTGGACCTAGGGTTAGGGATATGTTGAATGCTAGGGTTAGAGAGACGGTTAGGTTTAGGATTGGACCTAGGATTAGGGATATGTTGAGGGCTAGGGTTAGAGAGACGGTTAGGGTGAGGATTGGTCCTAGGGTTAGGGTTATGTGGAGGGCTAGGGTTAGAGAGACGGTTAGGGTGAGGATTGGACCTAGCCTTAGGGTTATGCTGAGGGCTAGGGTTAGAGAGACGGTTAGGATGAGGATTGGACCTAGATTAGGGTTAGGTTGAGGACTAGGGTTAGAGAGACGGTTAGGGTTAGGATTGGACCTAGGGTTAGGGTTATGTTGAGGGCTAGGGTTAGAAAGACGGTTAGGGTTCGGATTAGACCTAGGGTTAGAGATATGTTGAGGGCTAGGGTTAGAGAGACGGTTAGGTGTAGGATTGGACCTAGGGTTAGGGATATGTTGAGGGCTAGGGTTAGAGAGACGGTTAGGGTGAGGATTGGACCTAGGGTTAGGGTTATGTTGAGGGCTAGGGTTAGAGAGACGGTTAGTGTTAGGATTGGACCTAGGGTTAGGGTTATGTTGAGGGCTAGGGTTAGAGAGACGGTTAGTGTTAGGATTGGACCTAGGGTTAGGGTTATGTTGAGGGCTAGGGTTAGAGAGACGGTTAGTGTTAGGATTGGACCTAGGGTTAGGGTTATGTTGAGGGCAAGGGTTAGAGAGACGGTTAGGGTTAGGATTGGACCTAGGGTTACGGTTATGTTGAGGGCTAGGTTAGGGAGACGGTTAGTGTTAGGATTGGACCTAGGGTAAGGGTTATGTTGAGGGTTAGGGTTAGAGAGACGGTTAGGGTGAGGATTGGACCTAGGGTTAGGGTTATGATGAGGGCTAGGGTTAGAGAGACGGTTAGGGTGAGGATTGGACCTAGGGTTAGGGTTATGTTGAGGGCTAGGGTTAGAGAGACGGTTAGTGTTAGGATTGGACCTAGGTTTTGGGTTATGTTGAGGGCTAGGGTTATTGAGACGGTTAGGCTAAGGATTGGACCTAGGGTTAGGGTTATGTTGAGGGCTAGCGTTAGAGAGACGGTTAGTGTTAGTATTGGACCTAGGGTTAGGGTTATGTTGAGGGCAAGGGTTAGAGAGACAGTTAGGGTGAGGATTGGACCTAGGGTTAGGGTTATGTTGAGGGCTAGGTTTAGAGAGACGGATAGTGTTAGGATTGGACCTAGGGTTAGGGTTATGTTGAGGGCTAGGGTTAGAGAGACGGTTAGTGCTAGGATTGGACCTAGGGTTAGGGTTATGTTGAGGGCTAGGGATAGAGAGACGGTTAGGGTGAGGATTGGACCTAGCGTTAGGGTTATGTTGAAGGCTAGGTTTAGAGAGACGGTTAGGGTTAGTATTGGACCTAGGGTTAGGGTTATGTTGAGGGCTAGGGTTAGAGAGACGGTTAGGGTGAGGATTGGACCTAGGGTTAGGGTTATGTTGAGGGCTAGGGTTAGAGAGACGGTTAGTGTTAGGATTGGACCTAGGGTTAGGGTTATGTTGAGGGCTAGGGTTAGAGAGACGGTTAGGGTTAGGATTGGACCTAGGGTTAGGGTTATGTTGAGGGCTATGGTTAGAGAGACGGTTAGGGTTAGGATTGGACCTACGGTTAGGGTTATGTTGAGGGCTAGGGTTATAGAGACGGTTTGGGTTAGGATTGGACCTAGGGTTAGGGTTATGTTGAGGGCTAGGGTTAGAGAGACGGTTAGGGTGAGGATTGGACCTAGGGTTAGGGTTATGTTGAGGGCTAGGGTTAGAGTGACGGTTAGTGTTAGGATTGGACCTAGGGTTAGGGTTATGTTGAGGGCTAGGGTTAGAGAGACGGTTAGGGTGAGGATTGGACCTAGGGTTAGGGTTATGGTGAGGGCTAGGTTTAGAGAGACGGTTAGTGTTAGGATTGGACCTAGGGTTAGGGTTATGTTGAGGGCTAGGGTTAGAGAGACGGTTAGGGTAAGGATTGGACCTAGGGTTAGGGTTATGTTGAGATCTAGGGTCAGAGAGACGGTTAGGGTTAGGATTGGACCTAGGTTTAGGGGTATTTTGAGGGCTAGGGTTAGAGCGACGGTTAGGGTACGGATTGGACCTAGGGTTAGGGTTATGTTGAGGGCTAGGGTTAGAGAGACGGTTTGGGTTAGGATTGGACCTAGGGTTATGGTTATGTTGAGGGCTAGGTTTAGAGAGACGGTTAGGGTGAGGATTGGACCTAGGGTTAGGGTTATGTTGAGGGCTAAGGTTAGAGAGACGGTTAGGGTGAGGATTGGACCTAGGGTTAGGGTTATGTTGAGGGCTAGGGATAGAGAGACGGTTAGTGTTAGGATTGGACCTAGGGTTAGGGTAATATTGAGGGCTAGGGTTAGAGAGACGGTTAGTCTGAGGATTGGACCTAGGGTTAGGGTTATGTTGAGGGCTAGGGTTAGAGAGACGGTTAGTGTTAGGATTGAACCTAGGGTTAGGGTTATGTTGAGGGCAGGGTTAGAGAGACGGTTAGGGTGAGGATTGGACCTAGGGTTAGGGTTATGTTGAGGGCTAGGGTTAGAGAGACGGTTAGTGTTAGGATTGGACCTAGGGTTAGGGTTATGTTGAGGGCTATGGTTAGAGAGACGTTTAGTGTTAGGATTGGACTTAGGGTTAGGGTTATGTTGAGGGCTAGGGTTAGAGAGACGGTTAGGGTTAGGATTGGACCTAGGGTTAGGGTTATGTTGAGGGCCAGGGTTAGAGAGACGGTTAGTGTTAGGATTGGACCTAGGATTAGGGTTATGTTGAGGGCTAGGGTTAGAGAGACGGTTAGGGTGACGATTGGACGTAGGGTTAGGGTTATGATGAGGGCTAGGGTTAGAGAGACGGTTAGTGTTAGGTTTGGACCTAGGGTTAGGGTTATGTTGAGGGATAGGTTTATAGAGACGGTTAGGGTTAGGATTGGACCTAGGGTTAGGGTTATGTTGAGGGCTAGGGTTAGGGAGACGGTTAGGGTGAGGATTGGACCTAGGGTTACGGTTATGTTGAGGGCTAGGGTTAGAGAGACGGTTAGTGTTAGGATTGGACCTAGGGTTAGGGTTATGTTGACGGCTAGGGTTAGAGAGACGGTTAGTGTTAGGTTTGGACCTAGGCTTAGGGTTATGTTGAGGGCTAGGGTTAGAGAGACGGTTAGTGTTAGGATTGGACCTAGGGTTAGGGTTATGTTGAGGGCTAGGGTTAGAGAGACCGTTAGGGTGAGGATTGGCCATAGAGTTAGGGTTATGTTGAGGGCTAGGGTTAGAGAGACGGTTAGGGTGAGGATTGGACCTAGGGTTAGGGTTATTTTGAGGGCTAGGTTTAGAGAGACTCTTAGGGTGAGGATTGGACCTAGGGTTAGGGTTATGTTGAGGGCTAGGGTTAGAGAGAGGTTTAGGGTTAGGATTGGACCTAGGGTTAGGGTTATGTTGAGGGCTAGGGTTAGAGAGACGGTTAGGGTGAGGATTGGACCTAGGGTTAGGGTTATGTTGAGGGCTAGGGTTAGAGAGACTGTTAGTGTTAGGATTGGACCTAGGGTTAGGGTTATGTTGAGGGCTAGGGTTAGAGAGACGGTTAGTGTTAGGATTGGACCTAGGGTTAGGGTTATGTTGAGGGCTAGGGTTAGAGAGACGGTTAGGGTGAGGATTGGACCTAGATTAGGGTTATGTTCAGGGCTTGGGTTAGAGAGAAGGTTACTGTTAGGATTGGACCTAGGGTTGGGGTTATGTTTAGGGCTAGGGTTAGAGAGACGGTTAGGGTTAGGATTGGACCTAGGGTTAGGGTTATGTTGAGGGCTAGGATTAGAGAGACGGTTAGGGTGAGGATTGGACCTAGGGTTAGGGTTATGTTGAGGGCTAGGGTTAGAGAGACGGTTAGGGTTAGGTTTGGACCTAGGGTTAGGGTTATGTTGAGGGCTAGGGTCAGAGAGACGGTTAGGGTTAGGATTGGACCTTGGGTTAGGGTTATGTTGAGCCTAGGGTTAGAGAGACGGTTAGGGTTAGGATTGGACCTAGGGTTAGGGTTATGTTGAGGGCTAGGGTTAGAGAGACGGTTAGGGTGAGGATTGGATCTAGGGTTAGGGTTATGTTGAGGGCTAGGGTTAGAGAGACGGTTAG
The DNA here is from genome assembly GCF_964146895.1 of Miniopterus schreibersii. Taxonomy (NCBI): domain Eukaryota; kingdom Metazoa; phylum Chordata; class Mammalia; order Chiroptera; family Miniopteridae; genus Miniopterus; species Miniopterus schreibersii. The sequence continues at coordinate 68,115 of NW_027669797.1, read as the reverse complement.
GGTTAGGATTGGACCTAGGGTTAGGGTTATGTTGAGGGCTAGGGTTATAGAGACGGTTAGGGTTAGGATTGGACCTAGGGTTAGGGTTATGTTGAGGACTAGGGTTAGAGAGACGGTTAGGGTGAGGATTGGACCTAGGGTTAGGGTTATGATGAGGGCTAGGGTTAGAGAGACTGTTAGTGTTAGGATTGGACCTAGGGTTAGGGTTATGTTGAGGGCTAGGGTTAGAGAGACGGTTAGGGTGAGCATTGGACCTAGGGTTAGGGTTATGTTGAGGGCTAGGGTAGAGAGACGGTTAGTGTTAGGATTGGACTTAGGGTTAGGGTTATGTTGAGGGCTAGGGTAGAGAGACGGTTAGTGTTAGGATTGGACCTAGGGTTAGGGTTATGTTGACGGCTAGGGTTAGAGAGACGGTTAGTGTTAGGATTGGACCTAGGATTAGGGTTATGTTGAGGGCTAGGGTTATAGAGACGGTTAGTGTTAGGATTGGACCTAGGGTTAGGGTTATGTTGAGGGCTAGGGTTAGAGAGACGGTTAGGGTGAGGATTGGCCCTAGAGTTAGGGTTATGTTGAGGGTTAGGGTTAGAGAGACGGTTAGTGTTAGAATTGGACCTAGGGTTAGGGTTATGTGGAGGGCTAGGGTTAGAGAGACGGTTAGGGTGAGGATTGGACCTAGGGTTAGGGTTATGTTGAGGGTTAGGGTTAGAGAGACTCTTAGGGTGAGTATTGGACCTAGGGTTAGGGTTATGTTGAGGGCTAGGGTTAGAGAGACGGTTAGGGTTAGGATTGGACCTAGGGTTAGGGTTATGTTGAGGGCTAGGGTTAGAGAGACGGTTAGGGTGAGGATTGGACCTAGGGTTAGGGTTATGTTGAGGTCTAGGGTTATTGAGACGGTTAGGGTGAGGATTGGACCTAGGGTTAGGGTTATGTTGACGGCTAGGGTTAGAGAGACGGTTAGGGTGAGGATTGGACCTAGGGTTAGGGTTATGTTGAGGGCTAGGGTTAGAGAGACGGTTAGGGTGAGGATTGGACCTAGGGTTAGGGTTATGTTGAGGGCTAGGGTTAGAGAGACGGTTAGTGTTAGGATTGGACCTAGGGTTAGGGTTATGTTGAGGGCTAGGGTTAGAGAGACGGTTAGTGTTAGGACTGGACCTAGGGTTAGGGTTATGTTGAGGGCTAGGGTTAGAGAGACGGTTAGGGTGAGGATTGGACCTAGATTAGGGTTATGTTCAGGGCTAGGGTTAGAGAGACGTTTACTGTTAGGATTGGACCTAGGGTTGGGGTTATGTTTAGGGCTAGGGTTAGAGAGACGGTTAGGGTTGGGATTGGACCTAGGGTTAGGGTTATTTTGAGGGCTAGGGTTAGAGAGACGGTTAGGGTGAGGATTGGACCTACGGTTAGGGTTATGTTGAGGGCTAGGGTTAGAGAGACGGTTAGGGTGAGGATTGGACCTAGGGTTAGGGTTATGTTGAGGGCTAGGGTTAGAGAGAAGGTTAGTGTTAGGATTCGACCTAGGGTTAGAGTTATGTTGAGGGCTAGGGTTAGAGAGACGGTTACGGTAAGGATTGGACCTAGGGTTAGGGTTATGTTGAGGGCTAGGGTTTGAGAGACGGTGGGTGAGGATTGGACCTAGGGTTAGGGTTATGTTGACGGCTAGGGTTAGAGAGACGGTTAGGGTTAGGATTGGACCTAGGGTTAGGGTTATGTTGAGGGCTACGGTTAGAGAGACGGTTAGCGTGAGGATTGGACCTAGGGTTAGGGTTATGTTGAGGACTAGGGTTAGAGAGATGGTTAGGGTTAGGATTGGACCTAGTGTTAGGGTTATGTTGAGGGCTAGGGTTAGGGAGACGGTTAGGATGAGGATTGGACCTAGGGTTAGGGTTATGTTGAGGGCTACGGTTAGAGAGACGGTTAGTGTTAGGATTGGACCTAGGGTTCGGGTTATGTTGAGGGCTAGGATTAGAGAGACGGTTAGTGTTAGGATTGGACCTAGGGTTAGCGTTATGTTGAGGGCTAGGGTTAGAGAGACGGTTAGGGTGAGGATTGGACCTAGGGTTAGGGTTATGTTGAGGGCTAGGGTTAGAGAGACGGTTAGTGTTAGGATTAGACCTAGGGTTAGGGTAATGTTGAGGGCTAGGGTTAGAGAGACAGTTAGGCTGAGGATTGGACCTAGGGTTAGGGTTATGTTGAGGGCTAGGGTTAGAGAGACGGTTAGTGTTAGGATTGGCCCTAGGGTTAGGGTTATGTTGAGGGCAAGGGTTAGAGAGACGGTTAGGGTGAGGATTGGATCTAGGGTTAGGGTTATGTTGAGGGCTAGGGTTAGAGAGACGGTTAGTGTTAGGATTGGACCTAGGGTTAGGGTTATGTTGAGGGCTAGGGTTAGAGAGACGGTTAGTGTTAGGATTGGACCTAGGGTTAGGGTTATGTTGAGGGCTAGGGTTAGAGAGACGGTTAGTGTTAGGATTGGACCTAGGGTTAGGGTTATGTTGAGGGCTAGGTTTAGAGAGACGGTTAGGGTGAGGATTGGACCTAGGGTTAGGGTTATGATGAGGGCTAGGGTTAGAGAGACGGTTAGTGTTAGGTTTGGACCTAGGGTTAGGGTTATGTTGAGGGATAGGGTTATAGAGACGGTTAGGGTTAGGATTGGACCTAGGGTTAGGGTTATGTTGAGGGCTAGGGTTAGAGAGACGGTTAGGGTGAGGATTGGACCTAGGGTTAGGGTTATGTTGAGGGCTAGGGTTAGAGAGACGGTTAGGGTGAGGATTGGACCTAAGGTTAGGGTTATGTGGAGGGCTAAGGTTAGAGAGACGGTTAGTGTTAGGATTGGACCTAGGGTTAGGGTTATGTTGAGGGCTAGGGTTAGAGAGACGTTTAGGGTGAGGATTGGACCTAGGGTTAGGGTTATGTTGAGGGCTAGGGTTAGAGAGACGGTTAGGATGAGGATTGGACCTAGGGTTAGGGTTATGTTGAGGGCTAGGGTTAGAGAGACGGTTAGGGTTAGGATTGGACCTAGGGCTAGGGTTATTTTGAGGGCTAGGGTTAGAGAGACGGTTAGGGTGAGGATTGGACCGAGGGTTAGGGTTATGTGGAGGGCTAGGTTTAGAGAGACGGTTAGTGTTAGGATTGGAACTAGGGTTGGGGTTATGTTTAGGGCTAGGTTTAGAGAGAGGGTTAGGGTTGGGATTGGACCTAGGGTTAGGGTTATGTTGAGGGCTAGGGTTAGAAAGACGGTTAGTGTTAGGACTGGACCTAGGGTTAGGGATATGTTGAATGCTAGGGTTAGAGAGACGGTTAGGTTTAGGATTGGACCTAGGATTAGGGATATGTTGAGGGCTAGGGTTAGAGAGACGGTTAGGGTGAGGATTGGTCCTAGGGTTAGGGTTATGTGGAGGGCTAGGGTTAGAGAGACGGTTAGGGTGAGGATTGGACCTAGCCTTAGGGTTATGCTGAGGGCTAGGGTTAGAGAGACGGTTAGGATGAGGATTGGACCTAGATTAGGGTTAGGTTGAGGACTAGGGTTAGAGAGACGGTTAGGGTTAGGATTGGACCTAGGGTTAGGGTTATGTTGAGGGCTAGGGTTAGAAAGACGGTTAGGGTTCGGATTAGACCTAGGGTTAGAGATATGTTGAGGGCTAGGGTTAGAGAGACGGTTAGGTGTAGGATTGGACCTAGGGTTAGGGATATGTTGAGGGCTAGGGTTAGAGAGACGGTTAGGGTGAGGATTGGACCTAGGGTTAGGGTTATGTTGAGGGCTAGGGTTAGAGAGACGGTTAGTGTTAGGATTGGACCTAGGGTTAGGGTTATGTTGAGGGCTAGGGTTAGAGAGACGGTTAGTGTTAGGATTGGACCTAGGGTTAGGGTTATGTTGAGGGCTAGGGTTAGAGAGACGGTTAGTGTTAGGATTGGACCTAGGGTTAGGGTTATGTTGAGGGCAAGGGTTAGAGAGACGGTTAGGGTTAGGATTGGACCTAGGGTTACGGTTATGTTGAGGGCTAGGTTAGGGAGACGGTTAGTGTTAGGATTGGACCTAGGGTAAGGGTTATGTTGAGGGTTAGGGTTAGAGAGACGGTTAGGGTGAGGATTGGACCTAGGGTTAGGGTTATGATGAGGGCTAGGGTTAGAGAGACGGTTAGGGTGAGGATTGGACCTAGGGTTAGGGTTATGTTGAGGGCTAGGGTTAGAGAGACGGTTAGTGTTAGGATTGGACCTAGGTTTTGGGTTATGTTGAGGGCTAGGGTTATTGAGACGGTTAGGCTAAGGATTGGACCTAGGGTTAGGGTTATGTTGAGGGCTAGCGTTAGAGAGACGGTTAGTGTTAGTATTGGACCTAGGGTTAGGGTTATGTTGAGGGCAAGGGTTAGAGAGACAGTTAGGGTGAGGATTGGACCTAGGGTTAGGGTTATGTTGAGGGCTAGGTTTAGAGAGACGGATAGTGTTAGGATTGGACCTAGGGTTAGGGTTATGTTGAGGGCTAGGGTTAGAGAGACGGTTAGTGCTAGGATTGGACCTAGGGTTAGGGTTATGTTGAGGGCTAGGGATAGAGAGACGGTTAGGGTGAGGATTGGACCTAGCGTTAGGGTTATGTTGAAGGCTAGGTTTAGAGAGACGGTTAGGGTTAGTATTGGACCTAGGGTTAGGGTTATGTTGAGGGCTAGGGTTAGAGAGACGGTTAGGGTGAGGATTGGACCTAGGGTTAGGGTTATGTTGAGGGCTAGGGTTAGAGAGACGGTTAGTGTTAGGATTGGACCTAGGGTTAGGGTTATGTTGAGGGCTAGGGTTAGAGAGACGGTTAGGGTTAGGATTGGACCTAGGGTTAGGGTTATGTTGAGGGCTATGGTTAGAGAGACGGTTAGGGTTAGGATTGGACCTACGGTTAGGGTTATGTTGAGGGCTAGGGTTATAGAGACGGTTTGGGTTAGGATTGGACCTAGGGTTAGGGTTATGTTGAGGGCTAGGGTTAGAGAGACGGTTAGGGTGAGGATTGGACCTAGGGTTAGGGTTATGTTGAGGGCTAGGGTTAGAGTGACGGTTAGTGTTAGGATTGGACCTAGGGTTAGGGTTATGTTGAGGGCTAGGGTTAGAGAGACGGTTAGGGTGAGGATTGGACCTAGGGTTAGGGTTATGGTGAGGGCTAGGTTTAGAGAGACGGTTAGTGTTAGGATTGGACCTAGGGTTAGGGTTATGTTGAGGGCTAGGGTTAGAGAGACGGTTAGGGTAAGGATTGGACCTAGGGTTAGGGTTATGTTGAGATCTAGGGTCAGAGAGACGGTTAGGGTTAGGATTGGACCTAGGTTTAGGGGTATTTTGAGGGCTAGGGTTAGAGCGACGGTTAGGGTACGGATTGGACCTAGGGTTAGGGTTATGTTGAGGGCTAGGGTTAGAGAGACGGTTTGGGTTAGGATTGGACCTAGGGTTATGGTTATGTTGAGGGCTAGGTTTAGAGAGACGGTTAGGGTGAGGATTGGACCTAGGGTTAGGGTTATGTTGAGGGCTAAGGTTAGAGAGACGGTTAGGGTGAGGATTGGACCTAGGGTTAGGGTTATGTTGAGGGCTAGGGATAGAGAGACGGTTAGTGTTAGGATTGGACCTAGGGTTAGGGTAATATTGAGGGCTAGGGTTAGAGAGACGGTTAGTGTTAGGATTGGACCTAGGGTTAGGGTTATGTTGAGGGCTAGGGTTAGAGAGACGGTTAGTGTTAGGATTGAACCTAGGGTTAGGGTTATGTTGAGGGCAGGGTTAGAGAGACGGTTAGGGTGAGGATTGGACCTAGGGTTAGGGTTATGTTGAGGGCTAGGGTTAGAGAGACGGTTAGTGTTAGGATTGGACCTAGGGTTAGGGTTATGTTGAGGGCTATGGTTAGAGAGACGTTTAGTGTTAGGATTGGACTTAGGGTTAGGGTTATGTTGAGGGCTAGGGTTAGAGAGACGGTTAGGGTTAGGATTGGACCTAGGGTTAGGGTTATGTTGAGGGCCAGGGTTAGAGAGACGGTTAGTGTTAGGATTGGACCTAGGATTAGGGTTATGTTGAGGGCTAGGGTTAGAGAGACGGTTAGGGTGACGATTGGACGTAGGGTTAGGGTTATGATGAGGGCTAGGGTTAGAGAGACGGTTAGTGTTAGGTTTGGACCTAGGGTTAGGGTTATGTTGAGGGATAGGTTTATAGAGACGGTTAGGGTTAGGATTGGACCTAGGGTTAGGGTTATGTTGAGGGCTAGGGTTAGGGAGACGGTTAGGGTGAGGATTGGACCTAGGGTTAGGGTTATGTTGAGGGCTAGGGTTAGAGAGACGGTTAGTGTTAGGATTGGACCTAGGGTTAGGGTTATGTTGACGGCTAGGGTTAGAGAGACGGTTAGTGTTAGGTTTGGACCTAGGCTTAGGGTTATGTTGAGGGCTAGGGTTAGAGAGACGGTTAGTGTTAGGATTGGACCTAGGGTTAGGGTTATGTTGAGGGCTAGGGTTAGAGAGACCGTTAGGGTGAGGATTGGCCATAGAGTTAGGGTTATGTTGAGGGCTAGGGTTAGAGAGACGGTTAGGGTGAGGATTGGACCTAGGGTTAGGGTTATTTTGAGGGCTAGGTTTAGAGAGACTCTTAGGGTGAGGATTGGACCTAGGGTTAGGGTTATGTTGAGGGCTAGGGTTAGAGAGAGGTTTAGGGTTAGGATTGGACCTAGGGTTAGGGTTATGTTGAGGGCTAGGGTTAGAGAGACGGTTAGGGTGAGGATTGGACCTAGGGTTAGGGTTATGTTGAGGGCTAGGGTTAGAGAGACTGTTAGTGTTAGGATTGGACCTAGGGTTAGGGTTATGTTGAGGGCTAGGGTTAGAGAGACGGTTAGTGTTAGGATTGGACCTAGGGTTAGGGTTATGTTGAGGGCTAGGGTTAGAGAGACGGTTAGGGTGAGGATTGGACCTAGATTAGGGTTATGTTCAGGGCTTGGGTTAGAGAGAAGGTTACTGTTAGGATTGGACCTAGGGTTGGGGTTATGTTTAGGGCTAGGGTTAGAAAGACGGTTAGGGTTCGGATTGGACCTAGGGTTAGGGTTATGTTGAGGGCTAGGGTTAGAAAGACGGTTAGGGTTCGGATTGGACCTAGGGTTAGGGATATGTTGAGGGCTAGGGTTAGAGAGACGGTTACGGTTAGGATTGGACCTAGGGTTAGGGATATGTTGAGGACTAGGTTTAGAGAGACGGTTAGGGTGAGGATTGGATCTAGGGTTAGGGTTATGTTGAGGGCTAGGGTTAGAGAGACGGTTAGTGTTAGGATTGTACCTAGGGTTAGGGTTATGTTGAGGGCTAGGATGAGAGAGACGGTTAGGGTGACGATTGGACCTAGGGTTAGGGTTATGTTGAGGGCTAGGGTTAGAGAGACGGTTAGGGTGAGGATTGGACCTAGGGTTAGGGTTATATTGAGGCCTAGGGTTAGAGAGACGGTTAGGGTGAGGATTGGACCTAGGGTTAGGGTTATGTTGAGGACTAGGGTTACAGAGACGGTTAGGGTGAGGATTGGACCTAGGGTTAGGGTTATGTTGAGGGCTAGGGTTAGGGAGACGGTTAGGGTGAGGATTGGAACTAGGGTTAGGGTTATGTTGAGGGCTAGGGTTAGAGAGACGGTTAGTGTTAGGATTGGACCTAGGGTTAGGGTTATGTTGAGGGCTAGGTTTAGAGAGACGGTTAGTGTTAGGATTGGACCTAGGGTTACGGTTATGTTGAGGGCTAGGGTTATAGAGACGGTTAGGGTTAGGATTGGATCTAGGGTTAGGGTTATGTTTAGGGCTAGGGTTATAGAGACGGTTAGGGTTAGGATTGGACCTAGGGTTAGGGTTATGTTGAGGGCTAGGGTTAGAGAGACGGTTAGGGTGAGGATTGGACCTAGGGTTAGGGTTATGTTTAGGGCTAGGGTTAGAGAGACGGTTAGGGTTAGGATTGGACCTAGGGTTAGGGTTATGTTGAGGGCTAGGGTTAGACAGACAGGGTTAGTATTGGATCTAGGGTTAGGGTTATGCTGAGGGCTACGGTCAGAGAGACGGTTAGGGTTAAGATTGGACCTAGGGTTAGGGTTATGTTGAGGGCTAGGGTTAGAGAGACGGTTAGGGTGAGGATTGGACCTAGGGTTAGGGTTATATTGAGGCCTAGGGTTAGAGAGACGGTTAGGGTGAGGTTTGGACCTAGGGTTAGGATTATGTTGAGGGCTAGGGTTAGAGAGACGGTTAGGGTGAGGATTGGACCTAGGGTTAGGGTTATGTTGAGGGCTAGGGTTAGAGAGACGGTTAGGGTGAGGATTGGACCTAGGGTTAGGGTTATGTTTAGGGCTAGGGTTAGAGAGACGGTTAGGGTTAGGATTGGACCTAGGCTTAGGGTTATGTTGAGGGCTAGGGTTAGACAGAGAGGGTTAGGATTGGATATAGGGTTAGGGTTATGCTGAGGGCTACGGTCAGAGAGACGGTTAGGGTTAAGATTGGACCTAAGGTTAGGGTTAGGTTGAGGGCTAGTGTTAGAGAGACGGTTAGGTTTAGGACTGGACCTAGGGTTAGGGTTATGCTAAGGGCTAGTGTTAGAGAGACGGTTAGGGTTAGGATTGGACCTAGGGTTAGGGTTATTTTGACGGCTAGGATTAGAGAGACGGTTAGGATTAGGATTGGACCTAGGGTTCGGGTTATGTTGAGGGCTAGGGTTAGAGAGACGGTTAGGGTGAGGATTGGACCTAGGGTTAGGGTTATGTTGAGGGCTAGGGTTAGAGAGACGGTTAGTGTTAGGATTAGACATAGGGTTAGGGTTATGTTGAGGGCTAGGGTTAGAGAGACAGTTAGGGTGAGGATTGGACCTAGGGTTAGGGTTATGTTGAGGGCTAGGGTTAGAGAAACGGTTAGTGTTAGGATTGGACCTAGGGTTAGGGTTATGTTGAGGGCCAGGGTTAGAGAGACGTTTAGTGTTAGGATTGGACCTAGGGTTAGGGTTATGTTGAGGGTTGGGTAGAGAGACGGTTAGGATTAGGATTGTACCTAGAGTTAGGCTTATGTTGAGGGCTAGGGTTAGAGAGACAGTTAGGGTTAGGATGGGACCTAGGGTTAGGGTTATGTTGAGGGCTAGGGTTAGAGAGAAGGTTAGGGTTACGATTGGACCAAGGGTTAGGGTTATGTTGAGGGCTAGGGTTGGAGAGACGGTTAGGGTGAGGATTGGACTTAGGGTTAGGGTTATGTTTAGGGCTAGGGTTAGAGCGACGGTTAGGGTTAGGATTGGACCTAGGGTTAGGGTTATGTTGAGCCTAGGGTTAGAGAGACGGTTAGGGTGAGGTTTGGACCTAGGGTTAGGCTTATGTTGAGGGCTAGGGTTAGAGAGACGGTTAGGGTGAGGATTGGACCTAGGGTTAGGGTTATGTTGAGGGCTAGGGTCAGAGAGACTGTTAGGGTGAGGATTGGACCTAGGGTTAGGGTTATAATGAGGGCTAGGGTTAGAGAGACGGTTTGGGTTATGATTGGACCTAGGGTTAGGGTTATGTTGAGGGCTAGGGTTAGAGACGGTTTGGGTTATGATTGGACCTAGGGTTAGGGTTATGTTGAGGGCTAGAGTTAGAGAGACGGTGAGGGTGAGGATTGGACCTAGGGTTAGGGCTATGTTGAGGGCTAGGGTTATAGAGACGGTGAGGGTTAGGATTGGACCTAGGGTTAGGGTTATGTTGAGGGCTAGGGATAGAGAGACGGTTAGGGTGAGGATTGGACCTAGGGTTAGGGTTATGTTGAGGGCCAGGGTTAGAGAGATGGTTAGTGTTAGGATTGGACCTAGGGATAGGGTTATGTTGAGGGCTAGGGGTAGAGAGACGGTTAGGGTTAGGATTGGACCTAGGGTTAGGGTTATGTTGAGGGCTAGGGTTAGAGGGACGGTTAGGGTGAGGATTGGACCTAGGGTTAGGGTTATGTTGAGGGCTAGGGTTAGAGAGACGGTTAGGGTGATGATTGGATTTAGGGTTAGGGTTATGTTGAGGGCTAGGGTTAGAGAGACGGTTAGGGTTAGGATTGGACCTATTGTTAGGGTTATGTTGAGCCTAGGGTTAGAGAGACGGTTAGGGTGAGGATTGGACCTAGGGGTAGGGTTATGTTGAGGGCTAGGGTTAGAGTGACGGTTAGTGTTAGGATTGGACCTAGGGTTAGGGTAATGTTGAGGGCTAGGGTTAGAGAGACGGTTAGGGTGAGGATTGGACCTAGGGTTAGGGTTATGTTGATGGCTAGGGTTAGAGAGACGGTTAGGGTGACCATTGCACCTAGGGTTAGGGTTCTTTTGAGGGCTAGGGTTAGAGAGACGGTTAGGGTAAGGATTGGACCTAGGGTTAGGGTTATGTTGAGATCTAGGGTCAGAGAGACGGTTAGGGTTAGGATTGGACCTAGGGTTAGGGGTATTTTGAGGGCTAGGGTTAGAGCGACGGTTAGGGTACGGATTGGACCTAGGGTTAGGGTTATGTTGAGGGCTAGGGTTAGAGAGACGGTTTGGGTTAGGATTGGACCTAGGGTTATGGTTATGTTGAGGGCTAGGTTTAGAGAGACGGTTAGGGTGAGGATTGGACCTAGGGTTAGGGTTATGTTGAGGGCTAAGGTTAGAGAGACGGTTAGGGTGAGGATTGGACCTAGGGTTAGGGTTATGTTGAGGGCTAGGGATAGAGAGACGGTTAGTGTTAGGATTGGACCCAGGGTTAGGGTAATATTGAGGGCTAGGGTTAGAGAGACGGTTAGTCTGAGGATTGGACCTACGTTAGGGTTATGTTGAGGGCTAGGGTTAGAGAGACGGTTAGTGTTAGGATTGAACCTAGGGTTAGGGTTATGTTGAAGGCAGGGTTAGAGAGACGGTTAGGGTCAGGATTGGACCTAGGGTTAGGGTTATGTTGAGGGCCAGGGTTAGAGAGACGGTTAGTGTTAGGATTGGACCTAGGATTAGGGTTATGTTGAGGGCTAGGGTTAGAGAGACGGTTAGGGTGAGGATTGGACGTAGGGTTAGGGTTATGATGAGGGCTAGGGTTAGAGAGACGGTTAGTGTTAGGTTTGGACCTAGGGTTAGGGTTATGTTGAGGGATAGGTTTATAGAGACGGTTAGGGTTAGGATTGGACCTAGGGTTAGGGTTATGTTGAGGGCTAGGGTTAGGGAGACGGTTAGGGTGAGGATTGGACCTAGGGTTACGGTTATGTTGAGGGCTAGGGTTAGAGAGACGGTTAGTGTTAGGATTGGACCTAGGGTTAGGGTTATGTTGACGGCTAGGGTTAGAGAGACGGTTAGTGTTAGGATTGGACCTAGGCTTAGGGTTATGTTGAGGGCTAGGGTTAGAGAGACGGTTAGTGTTAGGATTGGACCTAGGGTTAGGGTTATGTTGAGGGCTAGGGTTAGAGAGACCGTTAGGGTGAGGATTGGCCATAGAGTTAGGGTTATGTTGAGGGCTAGGGTTAGAGAGACGGTTAGGGTGAGGATTGGACCTAGGGTTAGGGTTATTTTGAGGGCTAGGTTTAGAGAGACTCTTAGGGTGAGGATTGGACCTAGGGTTAGGGTTATGTTGAGGGCTAGGGTTAGAGAGAGGTTTAGGGTTAGGATTGGACCTAGGGTTAGGGTTATGTTGAGGGCTAGGGTTAGAGAGACGGTTAGGGTGAGGATTGGACCTAGGGTTAGGGTTATGTTGAGGGCTAGGGTTAGAGAGACTGTTAGTGTTAGGATTGGACCTAGGGTTAGGGTTATGTTGAGGGCTAGGGATAGAGAGACGGTTAGTGTTAGGATTGGACCTAGGGTTAGGGTTATGTTGAGGGCTAGGGTTAGAGAGACGGTTAGGGTGAGGATTGGACCTAGATTAGGGTTATGTTCAGGGCTTGGGTTAGAGAGACGGTTACTGTTAGGATTGGACCTAGGGTTGGGGTTATGTTTAGGGCTAGGGTTAGAGAGACGGTTAGGGTTGGGATTGGACCTAGGGTTAGGGTTATGTTGAGGGCTAGGGTTAGAAAGACGGTTAGGGTTCGGATTGGACCTAGGGTTAGGGATATGTTGAGGGCTAGGGTTAGAGAGACGGTTACGGTTAGGATTGGACCTAGGGTTAGGGATATGTTGAGGACTAGGGTTAGAGAGACGGTTAGGGTGAGGATTGGATCTAGGGTTAGGGTTATGTTGAGGGCTAGGGTTAGAGAGACGGTTAGTGTTAGGATTGTACCTAGGGTTAGGGTTATGTTGAGGGCTAGGATGAGAGAGACGGTTAGGGTGACGATTGGACCTAGGGTTAGGGTTATGTTGAGGGCTAGGGTTAGAGAGACGGTTAGGGTGAGGATTGGACCTAGGGTTAGGGTTATATTGAGGCCTAGGGTTAGAGAGACGGTTAGGGTGAGGATTGGACCTAGGGTTAGGGTTATGTTGAGGACTAGGGTTACAGAGACGGTTAGGGTGAGGATTGGACCTAGGGTTAGGGTTATGTTGAGGGCTAGGGTTAGGGAGACGGTTAGGGTGAGGATTGGACCTAGGGTTAGGGTTATGTTGAGGGCTAGGGTTAGAGAGACGGTTAGTGTTAGGATTCGACCTAGGGTTAGGGTTATGTTGAGTGCTAGGTTTAGAGAGACAGTTAGGGTGAGGATTGGACCTAGGGTTAGGGTTATGATGAGGGCTAGGGTTAGAGAGACGGTTAGTGTTAGGATTGGACCTAGGGTTAGGGTTATGTTGAGGGCTAGGTTTAGAGAGACGGTTAGTGTTAGGATTGGACCTAGGGTTATGGTTATGTTGAGGGCTAGGGTTATAGAGACGGTTAGGGTTAGGATTGGATCTAGGGTTAGGGTTATGTTTAGGGCTAGGGTTATAGAGACGGTTAGGGTTAGGATTGGACCTAGGGTTAGGGTTATGTTGAGGGCTAGGGTTAGAGAGACGGTTAGGGTGAGGATTGGACCTAGGGTTAGGGTTATGTTTAGGGCTAGGGTTAGAGAGACGGTTAGGGTTAGGATTGGACCTAGGGTTAGGGTTATGTTGAGGGCTAGGGTTAGACAGACAGGGTTAGGATTGGATCTAGGGTTAGGGTTATGCAGAGGGCTACGGTCAGAGAGACGGTTAGGGTTAAGATTGGACCTAGGGTTAGGGTTATGTTGAGGGCTAGGGTTAGAGAGACGGTTAGGGTGAGGATTGGACCTAGGTTTAGGGTTATATTGAGGCCTAGGGTTAGAGAGACGGTTAGGGTGAGGTTTGGACCTAGGGTTAGGGTTATGTTGAGGGCTAGGGTTAGAGAGACGGTTAGGGTGAGGATTGGACCTAGGGTTAGGGTTATGTTGAGGGCTAGGGTTAGAGAGACGGTTAGGGTGAGGATTGGACCTAGGGTTAGGGTTATGTTTAGGGCTAGGGTTAGAGAGACGGTTAGGGTTAGGATTGGACCTAGGGTTAGGGTTATGTTGAGGGCTAGGGTTAGACAGAGAGGGTTAGGATTGGATCTAGGGTTAGGGTTATGCTGAGGGCTACGGTCAGAGAGACGGTTAGGGTTAAGATTGGACCTAAGGTTAGGGTTAGGTTGAGGGCTAGTGTTAGAGAGACGGTTAGGGTTAGGACTGGACCTAGGGTTAGGGTTATGCTAAGGGCTAGTGTTAGAGAGACGGTTAGGGTTAGGATTGGACCTAGGGTTAGGGTTATTTTGACGGCTAGGATTAGAGAGACGGTTAGGATTAGGATTGGACCTAGGGTTCGGGTTATGTTGAGGGCTAGGGTTAGAGAGACGGTTAGGGTGAGGATTGGACCTAGGGTTAGGGTTATGTTGAGGGCTAGGGTTAGAGAGACGGTTAGTGTTAGTATTAGACATAGGGTTAGGGTTATGTTGAGGGCTAGCGTTAGAGAGACAGTTAGGGTGAGTATTGGACCTAGGGTTAGGGTTATGTTGAGGGCTAGGGTTAGAGAAACGGTTAGTGTTAGGATTGGACCTAGGGTTAGGGTTATGTTGAGGGCCAGGGTTAGGGAGACGTTTAGTGTTAGGATTGGACCTAGGGTTAGGGTTATGTTGAGGGTTGGGTAGAGAGACGGTTAGGATTAGGATTGTACCTAGAGTTAGGCTTATGTTGAGGGCTAGGGTTAGAGAGACAGTTAGGGTTAGGATGGGACCTAGGGTTAGGGTTATGTTGAGGGCTAGGGTTAGAGAGAAGGTTAGGGTTACGATTGGACCAAGGGTTAGGGTTATGTTGAGGGCTAGGGTTGGAGAGACGGTTAGGGTGAGGATTGGACTTAGGGTTAGGGTTATGTTTAGGGCTAGGGTTAGATAGACGGTTAGGGTTAGGATTGGACCTAGGGTTAGGGTTATGTTGAGCCTAGGGTTAGAGAGACGGTTAGGGTGAGGTTTGGACCTAGGGTTAGGCTTATGTTGAGGGCTAGGGTTAGAGAGACGGTTAGGGTGAGGATTGGACCTAGGGTTAGGGTTATGTTGAGGGCTAGGGTCAGAGAGACTGTTAGGGTGAGGATTGGACCTAGGGTTAGGGTTATGATGAGGGCTAGGGTTAGAGCGACTGTTAGGGTTAGGATTGGACCTAGGGTTAGGGTTATGTTGAGGGCTAGGGTTAGAGAGACGGTTTGGGTTATGATTGGACCTAGGGTTAGGGTTATGTTGAGGGCTAGAGTTAGAGAGACGGTGAGGGTGAGGATTGGACCTAGGGTTAGGGCTATGTTGAGGGCTAGGTTTATAGAGACGGTTAGGGTTAGGATTGGACCTAGGGTTAGGGTTATGTTGAGGGCTAGGGATAGAGAGACGGTTAGGGTGAGGATTGGACCTAGGGTTAGGGTTATGTTGAGGGCTAGGGTTAGAGAGACGGTTAGTGTTAGGATTGGACCTAGGGATAGGGTTATGTTGAGGGCTAGGGGTAGAGAGACGGTTAGGGTTAGGATTGGACCTAGGGTTAGGGTTATGTTGAGGGCTAGGGTTAGAGGGACGGTTAGGGTGAGGATTGGACCTAGGGTTAGGGTTATGTTGAGGGCTAGGGTTAGAGAGACGGTTAGGGTGATGATTGGATTTAGGGTTAGGGTTATGTTGAGGGCTAGGGTTAGAGAGACGGTTAGGGTTAGGATTGGACCTATTGTTAGGGTTATGTTGAGCCTAGGGTTAGAGAGACGGTTAGGGTGAGGATTGGACCTAGGGGTAGGGTTATGTTGAGGGCTAGGGTTAGAGAGACGGTTAGGGTGAGGATTGGACCTATGGTTAGGGTTATGTTGAGGGCTAGGGTCAGAGAGACGGTTAGGGTGAGGATTGGACCTAGGGTTAGGGTTATGATGAGGGCTAGGGTTAGAGCGACGGTTAGGGTTAGGATTGGACCTAGCGTTAGGGTTATGTTGAGGGCTAGGGTTAGAGAGACGGTTTTGGTTAGGATTGGACCTAGGGTTAGTGTTATGTTGAGGGCTAGGGTTAGAGAGACGGTTAGGGTGAGGATTGGACCTAGGGAAGGGTTATGTTGAGGGCTAGGGTTAGAGAGACGGTTAGGGTTAGGATTGGACCTAGGGTTAGGGTTATGTTGAGGGCTAGGGTAGAGAGACGGTTAGGGTGAGGATTGGATCTAGGGTTAGGGTTATGTTGAGGGCTAGGGTTAGAGAGACGGTTAGTGTTAGGATTGTACCTAGGGTTAGGGTTATGTTGAGGGCTAGGGTGAGAGAGACGGTTAGGGTAACGATTGGACCTAGGGTTAGGGTTATGTTGAGGGCTAGGGTTAGAGAGACGGTTAGGGTGAGGATTGGACCTAGGGTTAGGGTTATATTGAGGCCTAGGGTTAGAGAGACGGTTAGGGTGAGGATTGGAGCTAGGGTTAGGGTTATGTTGAGGGCTAGGGTTACAGAGACGGTTAGGGTGAGGATTGGACCTAGGGTTAGGGTTATGTTGAGGGCTAGGGTTAGAGAGACGGTTAGGGTGAGGATTGGACCTAGGGTTAGGGTTATGTTGACGGCTAGGGTTAGAGAGACGGTTAGTGTTAGGATTCGACCTAGGGTTAGGGTTAGGTTTAGTGCTAGGTTTAGAGAGACAGTTAGGGTGAGGATTGGACCTAGGGTTAGGGTTATGTTGAGGGCTAGGTTTAGAGAGACAGTTAGTGTTAGGATTGGACCTAGGGTTAGGGTTATGTTGAGGGCTAGGTTTAGAGAGACGGTTAGTGTTAGGATTGGACCTAGGGTTACGGTTATGTTGAGGGCTAGGGTTATAGAGACGGTTAGGGTTAGGATTGGATCTAGGGTTAGGGTTATGTTTAGGGCTAGGGTTATAGAGACGGTTAGGGTTAGGATTGGACCTAGGGTTAGGGTTATGTTGAGGGCTAGGGTTAGAGAGACGGTTAGGGTGAGGATTGGACCTAGGGTTAGGGTTATGTTTAGGGCTAGGGTTAGAGAGACGGTTAGGGTTAGGATTGGACCTAGGGTTAGGGTTATGTTGAGGGCTAGGGTTAGACAGAAAGGGTTAGGATTGGATCTAGGGTTAGGGTTATGCTGAGGGCTAGGGTTAGAGAGACGGTTAGGGTGAGGATTGGACCTAGGGTTAGGGTTATGTTGAGGGCTAGGGTTAGAGAGACGGTTAGTGTTAGGATTAGACATAGGGTTAGGGTTATGTTGAGGGCTAGGGTTAGAGAGACAGTTAGGGTGGGGATTGGACCTAGGGTTAGGGTTATGTTGAGGGCTAGGGTTAGAGAGACGTTTAGTGTTAGGATTGGACCTACGGTTAGGGTTATGTTGAGGGCTGGGTAGAGAGACGGTTAGGATTAGGATTGGACCTAGAGTTAGGCTTATGTTGAGGGCTAGGGTTAGAGAGACAGTTAGGGTTAGGATGGGACCTAGGGTTAGGGTTATGTTGAGGGCTAGGGTTAGAGAGACGGTTAGGGTTACGATTGGACCAAGGGTTAGGGTTATGTTGAGGGCTAGGGTTGGAGAGACGGTTACTGTGAGGATTGGACTTAGGGTTAGGGTTATGTTTAGGGCTAGGGTTAGAGAGACGGTTAGGGTTAGGATTGGACCTAGGGTTAGGGTTATGTTGAGCCTAGGGTTAGAGAGACGGTTAGGGTGAGGTTTGGACCTAGGGTTAGGCTTATGTTGAGGGCTAGGGTTAGAGAGACGGTTAGGGTGAGGATTGGACCTAGGGTTAGGGTTATGTTGAGGGCTAGGGTTAGAGAGACGGTTAGGGTTAGGATTGGACCTAGGGTTAGGGTTATGCTGAGGGCTAGGGTTAGAGAGACGGTTAGGGTGAGGATTGGACCTAGATTAGGGTTATGTTGAGGGCTAGGGTTAGAGAGACGGTTAGGGTTAGGATTGGACCTAGGGTTAGGGTTATGTTGAGGGCTAGGGTTAGAGAGACGGTTAGGGTTAGGATTGGACCTAGGGTTAGGGTTATGTTGAGGGCTAGGTTTAGAGAGACGGTTAGGGTGAGGATTGGACCTAGGGTTAGGGTTTTGTTGAGGGCTAGGGTTAGAGAGACGGTTAGGGTGAGGACTGGACCTAGGGTTAGGGTTATGTTGTGGGCTAGCGTTAGAGAGACGGTTAGGGTGAGGATTGGACCTAGGGTTAGGGTTATGTTGAGGGCTAGGGTTAGAGAGACGGTTAGTGTTATAATTGGACCTAGGGTTAGGGTTATGTTGAGGGCTAGGGTTATAGAGACGGTTAGGGTTAGGATTGGACCTAGGGTTAGGGATATGTTGAGGGCTAGGGTTAGAGAGACGGTTAGGGTGAGGATTGGACCTAGGGTTAGGGTTATGTTGAGGGCTAGGGTTAGAGAGACGGTTAGGGTTAGGATTGGACCTAGGGTTGGGGTTATGTTGAGACCTAGGGTTAGAGAGACGGTTAGGTTGAGGATTGGACCTAGAGTTAGGGTTATGTTGAGAGCTAGGGTTAGAGAGACGGTTAGTGTTAGGATTGGACCTAGGGTTAGGGTTATGTTGAGGGCTAGGGTTAGAGAGACGTTTAGGGTGAGGATTGGACCTAGGGTTAGGGTTATGTTGAGGGCTAGGGTTAGAGAGACGGTTAGGATGAGGATTGGACCTAGGGTTAGGGTTATGTTGAGGGCTAGGGTTAGAGAGAGGGTTAGGGTTAGGATTGGACCTAGGGTTAGGGTTATGTTGAGGGCTAGGGTTAGAGAGACGGTTAGGGTGAGGATTGGACCGAGGGTTAGGATTATGTGGAGGGCTAGGGTTTGAGAGACGGTTAGGGTTAGGATTGGACCTAGGGTTAGGGTTATGTTGAGGGCTAGGGTTAGAGAGACGGTTAGGGTGAGGATTCGACCTAGATTAGGGTTTTGTTGAAGGCTAGGGTTAGAGAGACGGTTAGTGTTAGGATTGGACCTAGGTTTGGGGTTATGTTTAGGGCTAGGGTTAGAGAGACGGTTAGGGTTGGGATTGGACCTAGGGTTAGGGTTATGTTGAGGGCTAGGGTTAGAAAGACGGTTAGGGTTCGGATTGGACCTAGGGTTAGGGATATGTTGAGGGCTAGGGTTAGAGAGACGGTTACGGTTAGGATTGGACCTAGGGTTAGGGATATGTTGAGGACTAGGTTTAGAGAGACGGTTAGGGTGAGGATTGGATCTAGGGTTAGGGTTATGTTGAGGGCTAGGGTTAGAGAGACGGTTAGTGTTAGGATTGTACCTAGGGTTAGGGTTATGTTGAGGGCTAGGATGAGAGAGACGGTTAGGGTGACGATTGGACCTAGGGTTAGGGTTATGTTGAGGGCTAGGGTTAGAGAGACGGTTAGGGTGAGGATTGGACCTAGGGTTAGGGTTATATTGAGGCCTAGGGTTAGAGAGACGGTTAGGGTGAGGATTGGACCTAGGGTTAGGGTTATGTTGAGGACTAGGGTTACAGAGACGGTTAGGGTGAGGATTGGACCTAGGGTTAGGGTTATGTTGAGGGCTAGGGTTAGGGAGACGGTTAGGGTGAGGATTGGAACTAGGGTTAGGGTTATGTTGAGGGCTAGGGTTAGAGAGACGGTTAGTGTTAGGATTCGACCTAGGGTTAGGGTTATGTTGAGTGCTAGGTTTAGAGAGACAGTTAGGGTGAGGATTGGACCTAGGGTTAGGGTTATGTTGAGGGCTAGGGTTAGAGAGACGGTTAGTGTTAGGATTGGACCTAGGGTTAGGGTTATGTTGAGGGCTAGGTTTAGAGAGACGGTTAGTGTTAGGATTGGACCTAGGGTTACGGTTATGTTGAGGGCTAGGGTTATAGAGACGGTTAGGGTTAGGATTGGATCTAGGGTTAGGGTTATGTTTAGGGCTAGGGTTATAGAGACGGTTAGGGTTAGGATTGGACCTAGGGTTAGGGTTATGTTGAGGGCTAGGGTTAGAGAGACGGTTAGGGTGAGGATTGGACCTAGGGTTAGGGTTATGTTTAGGGCTAGGGTTAGAGAGACGGTTAGGGTTAGGATTGGACCTAGGGTTAGGGTTATGTTGAGGGCTAGGGTTAGACAGACAGGGTTAGGATTGGATCTAGGGTTAGGGTTATGCTGAGGGCTACGGTCAGAGAGACGGTTAGGGTTAAGATTGGACCAAGGGTTAGGGTTATGTTGAGGGCTAGGGTTAGAGAGACGGTTAGGGTGAGGATTGGACCTAGGGTTAGGGTTATATTGAGGCCTAGGGTTAGAGAGACGGTTAGGGTGAGGTTTGGACCTAGGGTTAGGGTTATGTTGAGGGCTAGGGTTAGAGAGACGGTTAGGGTGAGGATTGGACCTAGGGTTAGGGTTATGTTGAGGGCTAGGGTTAGAGAGACGGTTAGGGTGAGGATTGGACCTAGGGTTAGGGTTATGTTTAGGGCTAGGGTTAGAGAGACGGTTACGGTTAGGATTGGACCTAGGGTTAGGGTTATGTTGAGGGCTAGGGTTAGACAGAGAGGGTTAGGATTGGATCTAGGGTTAGGGTTATGCTGAGGGCTACGGTCAGAGAGACGGTTAGGGTTAAGATTGGACCTAAGGTTAGGGTTAGGTTGAGGGCTAGTGTTAGAGAGACGGTTAGGGTTAGGACTGGACCTAGGGTTAGGGTTATGCTAAGGGCTAGTGTTAGAGAGACGGTTAGGGTTAGGATTGGACCTAGGGTTAGGGTTATTTTGACGGCTAGGATTAGAGAGACGGTTAGGATTAGGATTGGACCTAGGGTTCGGGTTATGTTGAGGGCTAGGGTTAGAGAGACGGTTCGGGTGAGGATTGGACCTAGGGTTAGGGTTATGTTGAGGGCTAGGGTTAGAGAGACGGTTAGTGTTAGGATTAGACATAGGGTTAGGGTTATGTTGAGGGCTAGGGTTAGAGAGACAGTTAGGGTGAGGATTGGACCTAGGGTTAGGGTTATGTTGAGGGCTAGGGTTAGAGAAACGGTTAGTGTTAGGATTGGACCTAGGGTTAGGGTTATGTTGAGGGCCAGGGTTAGAGAGACGTTTAGTGTTAGGATTGGACCTAGGGTTAGGGTTATGTTGAGGGTTGGGTAGAGAGACGGTTAGGATTAGGATTGTACCTAGAGTTAGGCTTATGTTGAGGGCTAGGGTTAGAGAGACAGTTAGGGTTAGGATGGGACCTAGGGTTAGGGTTATGTTGAGGGCTAGGGTTAGAGAGAAGGTTAGGGTTACGATTGGACCAAGGGTTAGGGTTATGTTGAGGGCTAGGGTTGGAGAGACGGTTAGGGTGAGGATTGGACTTAGGGTTAGGGTTATGTTTAGGGCTAGGGTTAGAGCGACGGTTAGGGTTAGGATTGGACCTAGGGTTAGGGTTATGTTGAGCCTAGGGTTAGAGAGACGGTTAGGGTGAGGTTTGGACCTAGGGTTAGGCTTATGTTGAGGGCTAGGGTTAGAGAGACGGTTAGGGTGAGGATTGGACCTAGGGTTAGGGTTATGTTGAGGGCTAGGGTCAGAGAGACTGTTAGGGTGAGGATTGGACCTAGGGTTAGGGTTATAATGAGGGCTAGGGTTAGAGAGACGGTTTGGGTTATGATTGGACCTAGGGTTAGGGTTATGTTGAGGGCTAGGGTTAGAGAGACGGTTTGGGTTATGATTGGACCTAGGGTTAGGGTTATGTTGAGGGCTAGAGTTAGAGAGACGGTGAGGGTGAGGATTGGACCTAGGGTTAGGGCTATGTTGAGGGCTAGGGTTATAGAGACGGTGAGGGTTAGGATTGGACCTAGGGTTAGGGTTATGTTGAGGGCTAGGGATAGAGAGACGGTTAGGGTGAGGATTGGACCTAGGGTTAGGGTTATGTTGAGGGCCAGGGTTAGAGAGACGGTTAGTGTTAGGATTGGACCTAGGGATAGGGTTATGTTGAGGGCTAGGGGTAGAGAGACGGTTAGGGTTAGGATTGGACCTAGGGTTAGGGTTATGTTGAGGGCTAGGGTTAGAGGGACGGTTAGGGTGAGGATTGGACCTAGGGTTAGGGTTATGTTGAGGGCTAGGGTTAGAGAGACGGTTAGGGTGATGATTGGATTTAGGGTTAGGGTTATGTTGAGGGCTAGGGTTAGAGAGACGGTTAGGGTTAGGATTGGACCTATTGTTAGGGTTATGTTGAGCCTAGGGTTAGAGAGACGGTTAGGGTGAGGATTGGACCTAGGGGTAGGGTTATGTTGAGGGCTAGGGTTAGAGTGACGGTTAGTGTTAGGATTGGACCTAGGGTTAGGGTAATGTTGAGGGCTAGGGTTAGAGAGACGGTTAGGGTGAGGATTGGACCTAGGGTTAGGGTTATGTTGATGGCTAGGGTTAGAGAGACGGTTAGGGTGACCATTGCACCTAGGGTTAGGGTTCTTTTGAGGGCTAGGGTTAGAGAGACGGTTAGGGTAAGGATTGGACCTAGGGTTAGGGTTATGTTGAGATCTAGGGTCAGAGAGACGGTTAGGGTTAGGATTGGACCTAGGGTTAGGGGTATTTTGAGGGCTAGGGTTAGAGCGACGGTTAGGGTACGGATTGGACCTAGGGTTAGGGTTATGTTGAGGGCTAGGGTTAGAGAGACGGTTTGGGTTAGGATTGGACCTAGGGTTATGGTTATGTTGAGGGCTAGGTTTAGAGAGACGGTTAGGGTGAGGATTGGACCTAGGGTTAGGGTTATGTTGAGGGCTAAGGTTAGAGAGACGGTTAGGGTGAGGATTGGACCTAGGGTTAGGGTTATGTTGAGGGCTAGGGATAGAGAGACGGTTAGTGTTAGGATTGGACCCAGGGTTAGGGTAATATTGAGGGCTAGGGTTAGAGAGACGGTTAGTCTGAGGATTGGACCTACGTTAGGGTTATGTTGAGGGCTAGGGTTAGAGAGACGGTTAGTGTTAGGATTGAACCTAGGGTTAGGGTTATGTTGAAGGCAGGGTTAGAGAGACGGTTAGGGTGAGGATTGGACCTAGGGTTAGGGTTATGTTGAGGGCCAGGGTTAGAGAGACGGTTAGTGTTAGGATTGGACCTAGGATTAGGGTTATGTTGAGGGCTAGGGTTAGAGAGACGGTTAGGGTGAGGATTGGACGTAGGGTTAGGGTTATGATGAGGGCTAGGGTTAGAGAGACGGTTAGTGTTAGGTTTGGACCTAGGGTTAGGGTTATGTTGAGGGATAGGTTTATAGAGACGGTTAGGGTTAGGATTGGACCTAGGGTTAGGGTTATGTTGAGGGCTAGGGTTAGGGAGACGGTTAGGGTGAGGATTGGACCTAGGGTTACGGTTATGTTGAGGGCTAGGGTTAGAGAGACGGTTAGTGTTAGGATTGGACCTAGGGTTAGGGTTATGTTGACGGCTAGGGTTAGAGAGACGGTTAGTGTTAGGATTGGACCTAGGCTTAGGGTTATGTTGAGGGCTAGGGTTAGAGAGACGGTTAGTGTTAGGATTGGACCTAGGGTTAGGGTTATGTTGAGGGCTAGGGTTAGAGAGACCGTTAGGGTGAGGATTGGCCATAGAGTTAGGGTTATGTTGAGGGCTAGGGTTAGAGAGACGGTTAGGGTGAGGATTGGACCTAGGGTTAGGGTTATTTTGAGGGCTAGGTTTAGAGAGACTCTTAGGGTGAGGATTGGACCTAGGGTTAGGGTTATGTTGAGGGCTAGGGTTAGAGAGAGGTTTAGGGTTAGGATTGGACCTAGGGTTAGGGTTATGTTGAGGGCTAGGGTTAGAGAGACGGTTAGGGTGAGGATTGGACCTAGGGTTAGGGTTATGTTGAGGGCTAGGGTTAGAGAGACTGTTAGTGTTAGGATTGGACCTAGGGTTAGGGTTATGTTGAGGGCTAGGGTTAGAGAGACGGTTAGTGTTAGGATTGGACCTAGGGTTAGGGTTATGTTGAGGGCTAGGGTTAGAGAGACGGTTAGGGTGAGGATTGGACCTAGATTAGGGTTATGTTCAGGGCTTGGGTTAGAGAGACGGTTACTGTTAGGATTGGACCTAGGGTTGGGGTTATGTTTAGGGCTAGGGTTAGAGAGACGGTTAGGGTTGGGATTGGACCTAGGGTTAGGGTTATGTTGAGGGCTAGGGTTAGAAAGACGGTTAGGGTTCGGATTGGACCTAGGGTTAGGGATATGTTGAGGGCTAGGGTTAGAGAGACGGTTACGGTTAGGATTGGACCTAGGGTTAGGGATATGTTGAGGACTAGGGTTAGAGAGACGGTTAGGGTGAGGATTGGATCTAGGGTTAGGGTTATGTTGAGGGCTAGGGTTAGAGAGACGGTTAGTGTTAGGATTGTACCTAGGGTTAGGGTTATGTTGAGGGCTAGGATGAGAGAGACGGTTAGGGTGACGATTGGACCTAGGGTTAGGGTTATGTTGAGGGCTAGGGTTAGAGAGACGGTTAGGGTGAGGATTGGACCTAGGGTTAGGGTTATATTGAGGCCTAGGGTTAGAGAGACGGTTAGGGTGAGGATTGGACCTAGGGTTAGGGTTATGTTGAGGACTAGGGTTACAGAGACGGTTAGGGTGAGGATTGGACCTAGGGTTAGGGTTATGTTGAGGGCTAGGGTTAGGGAGACGGTTAGGGTGAGGATTGGACCTAGGGTTAGGGTTATGTTGAGGGCTAGGGTTAGAGAGACGGTTAGTGTTAGGATTCGACCTAGGGTTAGGGTTATGTTGAGTGCTAGGTTTAGAGAGACAGATAGGGTGAGGATTGGACCTAGGGTTAGGGTTATGATGAGGGCTAGGGTTAGAGAGACGGTTAGTGTTAGGATTGGACCTAGGGTTAGGGTTATGTTGAGGGCTAGGTTTAGAGAGACGGTTAGTGTTAGGATTGGACCTAGGGTTACGGTTATGTTGAGGGCTAGGGTTATAGAGACGGTTAGGGTTAGGATTGGATCTAGGGTTAGGGTTATGTTTAGGGCTAGGGTTATAGAGACGGTTAGGGTTAGGATTGGACCTAGGGTTAGGGTTATGTTGAGGGCTAGGGTTAGAGAGACGGTTAGGGTGAGGATTGGACCTAGGGTTAGGGTTATGTTTAGGGCTAGGGTTAGAGAGACGGTTAGGGTTAGGATTGGACCTAGGGTTAGGGTTATGTTGAGGGCTAGGGTTAGACAGACAGGGTTAGGATTGGATCTAGGGTTAGGGTTATGCTGAGGGCTACGGTCAGAGAGACGGTTAGGGTTAAGATTGGACCTAGGGTTAGGGTTATGTTGAGGGCTAGGGTTAGAGAGACGGTTAGGGTGAGGATTGGACCTAGGTTTAGGGTTATATTGAGGCCTAGGGTTAGAGAGACGGTTAGGGTGAGGTTTGGACCTAGGGTTAGGGTTATGTTGAGGGCTAGGGGTCAGAGAGACGGTTAGGGTTAGGGTTAGGATTGGACCTAGGGTTAGGGTTATGTTGAGGGCTACGGTCAGAGAGAGGGTTAAGGTTAGGATTGGACCTAGGGTTAGGGTTAGGTTAAGGGCTAGCGTTAGAGAGACGGTTAGGGTTAGGATTGGACCTAGGGTTAGGGTTATGTTGAGGGCTAGGGTTAGAGTGACGGTTTGGGTTAGGATTGGACCTACGGTTAGGGTTATGTTGAGGGCTAGGGTTAGAGAGACGTTTAGGGTTAGGATTGGACCTAGGGTTAGGGTTATGTTGAGGGCTAGGGTTAGAGAGACGGTTAGGGTGAGGATTGGAACTAGGGTTAGGGTTATGTTGAGCGCTAGGGTCAGAGAGACGGTTAGTGTTAGGATTGGACCTAGGGTTTGGGTTATGTTGAGGGCTAGGGTTAGACAGACAGTTACGGTTAGGATTGGACCTAGGGTTAGGGTTATGCTGAGGGCTAGGGTCAGAGAGACGGTTAGGGTTAGGATTGGACCTAGGGTTAGGGTTAGGTTGAGGGCTAGGGTTTAGAGGGACGGTTAGGGTTAGGATTGGACCTAGGGTTAGGGTAAGGTTGAGGGCTAGGGTTAGAGAGATGGTTAGGGTTAGGATTGGACCTAGGGTTAGGGTTAGGTTGAGGGCTAGGGTTAGAGAGACGGTTAGGGTTAGGATTGGACCTACGGTTAGGGCTATGTTGAGGGCTAGGGTTAGAGAGACAGTTAGGGTGAGGATTGGACCTAGGGTTAGGGTTATGTTGAGGGCTAGGGTTAGAGAGATGGTTAGTGTTAGGATTGGACCTAGAGTTAGGGTTATGTTGAGGGCCAGGGTTAGAGAGACGGTTAGTGTTAGGATTGGACCTAGGGTTAGGGTTATGTTGAGGGCTAGGGTTAGAGAGACGGTTAGGGTGAGGATTGGACCTAGGGTTAGGGTTATGTTGAGGGCTAGGGTTAGAGAGACGGTTAGGGTGAGGATTGGACCTAGGGTTAGGGTTATGTTGAGGGCTAGGGTCAGAGAGACGGTTAGGGTGAGGATTGGACCTAGGGTTAGGCTTATGTTGAGGGCTAGGGTTAGAGAGACGGTTAGGGTGCGGATTGGACCTAGGGTTAGGTTTATGTTGAGGGCTAGGGTCAGAGAGACGGTTAGGGTTAGGGTTAGGATTGGACCTAGGGGTAGGGTTATGTTGAGGGCTAGGGTTAGACAGACAGTTAGGGTTAGGATTGGACCTAGGGTTAGGGTTATGCTGAGGGCTACGGTCAGAGAGAGGGTTAGCGTTAGGATTGGACCTAGGGTTAGGGTTAGGTTGAGGGTTAGGGATAGAGAGACGGTTAGGGTTAGGATTCGTCCTAGGGTTAGGGTTATGTTGAGGGCTAGAGTTAGAGAGACGGATAGGGTTAGGATTGGATCTAGGGTTAGGGTTATGTTGAGGGCTAGGGTTAGAGAGATGGTTACTGTTAGGATTGGACCTAGGGTTAGGGTTATGTTGAGGGCTAGGGTTAGAGTGACGGTTAGGGTGAGTTTTGGACCTAGGGTTAGGGTTATGTTGAGGGCTAGGGTTAGAGAGACGGTTAGTGTTAGGATTGGACCTAGGGTTAGGGTTATGTTGAGGGCCAGGGTTAGAGAGACGGTTAGTGTTAGGATTGGACCTAGGGTTAAGGTTATGTTGAGGGCTAGGGTTAGAGAGACGGTTATTGTTAGGATTGGACATAGGGTTAGGGTTATGTTGAGGACTAGGGTTAGAGAGACGGTTAGGGTTAGGATTGGTCCTAGGGTTAGGGTTATGTTGAGGGCTAGATTTAGAGACACGGATAGGGTTAGGATTGGACCTAGGGTTAGGGTTATGTTGAGGGCTAGGGTTAGAGAGAAGGTTAGGGTTAGGATTGGACCTAGGGTTAGGGTTATGTTGAGGGCTAGGGTTAGAGAGACGGTTAGGGTTAGGATTGGACCTAGGGTTAGGGTTATGTTGAGGGCTAGGGTTTGAGAGACGGTTAGGGTGAGGATTGGACCTAGGGTTAGGGTTATGTTGAGGGCTAGGGTCAGAGAGACGGTTAGGGTGAGGATTGGACCTAGGGTTAGGGTTATGTTGAGGGCTAGGGTTAGAGAGACGGTTAGGGTGCGGATTGGACCTAGGGTTAGGTTTATGTTGAGGGCTAGGGGTCAGAGAGACGGTTAGGGTTAGGGTTAGGATTGGACCTAGGGTTAGGGTTATGTTGAGGGCTACGGTCAGAGAGAGGGTTAGGGTTAGGATTAGACCTAGGGTTAGGGTTAGGTTAAGGGCTAGCGTTAGAGAGACGGTTAGGGTTAGGATTGGACCTAGGGTTAGGGCTATGTTGAGGGCTAGGGTTAGAGAGACGGTTAGGGTGAGGTTTGGACCTAGGGTTAGTGTTATGTTGTGGGCTAGGTTTAGAGCGACGGTTAGGGTTAGGATTGGTCCTAGGGTTAGGGTTATGTTGAGGGCTAGAGTTAGAGAGACGGATAGGGTTAGGATTGGACCTAGGGTTAGGGTTATGTTGAGGGCTAGGGTTAGAGAGAGGGTTAGTGTTAGGATTGCACCTAGGGTTAGGGTTATGTTGAGGGCTAGGGTTAGAGAGACGGTTAGGGTGAGGATTGGACCTAGGGTTAGGGTTATGTTGAGGGCTAGGGTTTGAGAGACGGTTAGGGTTAGGATTGGACCTAGGGTTAGGGTTATGTTGAGGGCTAGGGTTAGAGAGAGGGTTAGTGTTAGGATTGCACCTAGGGTTAGGGTTATGTTGAGGGCTAGGGTTAGAGAGACGGTTAGGGTGAGGATTGGACCTAGGGTTAGGGTTATGTTGAGGGCTAGGGTTTGAGAGACGGTTAGGGTTAGGATTGGACCTAGGGTTAGGGTTATGTTGAGGGCTAGGGTTAGAGAGAAGGTTAGGGTTAGGATTGGACCTAGGGTTAGGGTTATGTTGAGGGCTAGGGTTAGATAGACTGTTAGGGTGAGAATTGGATCTAGGGTTAGGGTTATGTTGAGGGCTAGGGTTAGAGAGACGGTTAGGGTTAGGATTGGACCTAGGGTTAGGGTTATGTTGAGGGCTAGGTTTAGAGTGACGGTTAGGGTGAGGATTGGACCTAGGGTTAGGGTTATGTTGAGGGCTAGGGTCAGAGAGACGGTTAGGGTGAGGATTGGACCTAGGGTTAGGGTTATGTTGAGGGCTAGGGTTAGAGAGACGGTTAGGGTGCGGATTGGACCTAGGGTTAGGGTTATGTTGAGGGCTAGGGTTAGAGAGACGGTTAGGGTTAGGATTGGACCTAGGGTTAGGGTTATGTTGAGGGCTAGGGTTAGAGAGACGGTTAGGGTGAAGATTGGACCTAGGGTTAGGGTTATATTGAGGGCTAGGGTTAGAGAGACGGTTAGGGTTAGGATTGGACCTAGGGTTAGGGTTATGTTGAGGGCTAGGGTTAAAGAGACGGTTAGGGTGTGGATTGGACCTAGGGTTAGGGTTATGTTGAGGGCTAGAGTTAGAGAGACGGTTAGGGTTAGGATTGGACCTAGGGTTAGGGTTAGGTTGAGGGCTATGGTTAGAGAGACGATTAGGGTTAGGATTGGACCTAGGGTTAGGGTTATGTTGAGGGCTAGGGTTAGAGAGAGGGTTAGTGTTAGGATTGCACCTAGGGTTAGGGTTATGTTGAGGGCTAGGGTTAGAGAGACGGTTAGGGTGAGGATTGGACCTAGGGTTAGGGTTATGTTGAGGGCTAGGGTTAGAGAGACGGTTAGGGTTAGGATTGGACCTAGGGTTAGGGTTATGTTGAGGGCTAGGGTTAGAGAGACGGTTAGGGTGAAGATTGGACCTAGGGTTAGGGTTATATTGAGGGCTAGGGTTAGAGAGACGGTTAGGGTTAGGATTGGACCTAGGGTTAGGGTTATGTTGAGGGCTAGGGTTAGAGAGACGGTTAGGGTGAGGATTGGACCTAGGGTTAGGGTTATGTTGAGGGCTAGAGTTAGAGAGACGGTTAGGGTTAGGATTGGACCTAGGGTTAGGGTTAGGTTGAGGGCTATGGTTAGAGAGACGATTAGGGTTAGGATTGGACCTAGGGTTAGGGTTATGTTGAGGGCTAGGGTTAGAGCGACGGTTAGGTTTAGGATTGGACCTAGGGTGAGGGTTATGTTGAGGGCTAGGGTTAGAGAGACGGTACGGTGAGGATTGGACCTAGGGTTAGGGTTATGCTGAGGGCTAGGGTCAGAGAGAGGGTTAGGGTTAGGATTTGACCTAGGGTTAGGGTTAGGTTGAGGGCTAGGGTTAGAAGGACGGTTAGGGTTAGGATTGGACCTAGGGTTAGGGTTATGTTGAGGGCTAGGGTTAGAGAGACGGTACGGTGAGGATTGGACCTAGGGTTAGGGTTATGCTGAGGGCTAGGGTCAGAGAGAGGGTTAGGGTTAGGATTTGACCTAGGGTTAGGGTTAGGTTGAGGGCTAGGGTTAGAAGGACGGTTAGGGTTAGGATTGGACCTAGGGTTACGGTTAGGTTGAGGGCTAGGGTTAGAGAGACGGTTAGGGTTAGGATTGGACCTAGGGTTAGGGTTATGTTGAGCCTATGGTTAGTGAGACGGTTAGGGTGAGGATTGGACCTAGGGTTAGGGTTATGTTGAGGGCTAGGGATAGAGAGACTGTTAGGGTGAGGATTGGACCTAGGCTTAGGGTTATGTTGAGGGCTAGGGTCAGAGAGACGGTTAGGGTGAGGATTGGACCTAGGGTTAGGGTTATGATGAGGGCTAGGGTTAGAGCGACGGTTAGGGTTAGGATTGGACCTAGGGTTAGGGTTATGTTGAGGGCTAGGGTTAGAGAGACGGTTAGGGTTAGGTTTGGACCTAGGGTTAGGGTTATGTTGAGGGCTAGGGTCAGAGAGACGGTTAGGGTGAGGATTGGACCTAGGGTTAGGGTTATGTTGGGGGCTAGGGATAGAGAGACGGTTAGTGTTAGGATTGGACCTAGGGTTAGGGTTAAGTTGAGGGCTAGGGTTAGAGAGACGGTTAGGGTGACGATTGGACCTAGGGTTAGGGTTATGTTGAGGGCTAGGGTTAGAGACGGTTAGGGTGAGGATTGGACCTAGGGTTAGGGTTATGTTGAGGGCTAGGGTTAGAGACACGGTTAGGGTGAGGATTGGATTTTGGGTTAGGGTTATGTTGAGGGCTAGGGTTAGAGAGACGTTTAGGGTTAGGATTGGACCTTGGGTTAGGGTTATGTTGAGCCTAGGGTTAGAGAGACGGTTAGGGTTAGGATTGGACCTAGGGTTAGGGTTATGTTGAGGGCTAGGGTTAGAGAGACGGTTAGGGTGAGGATTGGACCTAGGGTTAGGGTTATGTTGAGGGCTAGGGTCAGAGAGACGGTTTGTGTGAGGATTGGACCTAGGGTTAGGGTTATGTTGAGGGCTAGGGTTAGAGAGACGGTTAGGGTGAGGATTGGACCTAGGGTTAGTGTTATGTAGAGGGCTAGGTTTAGAGAGACGGTTTGGGTTAGGATTGGACCTAGGGTTAGGGTTATGTTGAGGGCTAGGGTCAGATAGACGGTTAGGGTGAAGATTGGACCTAGGGTTAGGGTTATGTTGAGGGCTAGGGTTATAGAGACGGTTAGGGTTAGGATTGGACCTAGGGATAAGGTTATGTTGAGGGCTAGGGTTAGACAGACGGTTAGGGTGAGGATTGGACCTAGGGTTAGGGTTATGTTGAGGGCTAGGGTTAGAGAGATGGTTAGGGTTAGGATTGGACCTAGGGTTAGGGTTAGGTTGAGGGCTAGGGTTAGAGAGACGGTTAGGGTTAGGATTGGACCTAGGGTTAGGGTTAGGTTGAGGGCTAGGGTTAGAGAGACGGTTAGGGTTAGGATTGGACCTAGGGTTAGGGCTATGTTGAGGGCTAGGGTTAGAGAGACGGTTAGGGTGAGGATTGAACCTAGGGTTAGTGTTATGTTGAGGGCTAGGGTTAGAGCGACGGTTAGGGTTAGGATTGGTACTAGGGTTAGGGTTATGTTGAGGGCTAGAGTTAGAGAGACGGATAGGGTTAGGATTGGACCTATGGTTAGGGTTATGTTGAGGGCTAGGGTTAGAGAGACGGTTAGTGTTAGGATTGGACCTAGGGTTAGGGTTATGTTGAGGGCTAGGGTTAGAGAGACGGTTAGTGTTAGGATTGGACCTAGGGTTAGGGTTATGTTGAGGGCTAGGGTTAGAGAGACGGTTAGGGTGAGGATTGGACCTAGGGTTAGGGTTATGTTGAGGGCTAGGGTTAGAGAGACGGTTAGGGTTAGGATTGTACCTAGCGTTAGGGTTATGTTGAGGGCTAGGGCTAGAGAGACGTTTAGGGTGAGGATTGGACCTAGGGTTAGGGTTATGTTGAGGGCAAGGTTTAGAGAGACGGTTAGGGTCAGGATTGGACCTAGGGTTAGGGTTATGTTGAGAGCTAGTGTCAGAGAGACGGTTAGGGTTAGGATTGGACCTAGGGTTAGGGTTATGTTGAGGTCTAGGGTTAGAGCGACGGTTAGGGTAAGGATTGGAACTAGGGTTAGGGTTATGTTGAGGGCTAGGGTTAGACAGACAGTTAGGGTTAGGATTGGACCTAGGGTTAGTGTTATCTTGAGGGCTAGTGTTAGACAGACAGTTAGGGTTAGGATTGGACCTAGGGTTAGGGTTATGCTGAGGGCTAGGGTCAGAGAGAGGGTTAGGGTTAGGATTGGACCTAGTGTTAGGGTTAGGTTGAGGGCTAGGGTTAGAGTGACGGTTAGGGTTAGGATTGGACCTAGGGTTAGGGTTAGGTTGAGGGCTAGGGTTAGAGAGACGGTTAGGGTTAGGATTGGACCTAGGGATAGGGTTATGTTGAGCATAGGGTTAGAGAGACGGTTAGGGTGAGGATTGGACCTAGGGTTAGGGTTATGTTGAGGGCTAGGGTTAGAGAGACTGTTAGGGTGAGGATTGGACCTAGGCTTAGGGTTATGTTGAGGCCTAGGGTCAGAGAGACGGTTAGGGTGAGGATTGGACCTAGGGTTAGGGTTATGATGAGGGCTAGGGTTAGAGCGACGGTTAGGGTTAGGATTGGACCTAGGGTTAGGGTTATGTTAAGGGGTAGGGTTAGAGAGACGGTTTGGGTTAGGATTGGACCTAGGGTTAGGGTCATGTTGAGGGCTAGGGTCAGAGAGATGGTTAGGGTGAGGATTGGACCTAGGGTTAGGGTTATGTTGAGGGCTAGGGATAGAGAGATGGTTAGTGTTAGGATTGGACCTAGGGTTAGGGTTATGTTGAGGGCTAGGGTTAGAGAGACGGTTAGGGTGACGATTGGACCTAGGGTTAGGGTTATATTGAGGGCTAGGGTTAGAGAGACGGTTAGGGTGAGGATTGGACCTAGGGTTAGGGTTATGTTAAGGGCTAGGGTTAGAGACACGGTTAGGGTGAGGATTGGATTTAGGGTTAGGGTTATGTTGAGGGCTAGGGTTAGAGAGACGGTTAGGGTTAGGATTGGACCTTGGGTTAGGGTTATGTTGAGCCTAGGGTTAGAGAGACGGTTAGTGTTAGGATTGGACCTAGGGTTAGGGTTATGTTGAGAGCTAGGGTTAGAGAGACGGTTAGGGTGAGGATTGGACCTAGGGTTAGGGTTATGTTGAGGGCTAGGGTCAGAGAGACGGTTAGTGTGAGGATTGGACCTAGGGTTAGGGTTATGATTAGGGCTAGGGTTAGAGAGACGGTTAGGGTGACGATTGGAGCTAGGGTTAGGGTTATATTGAGGGCTAGGGTTAGAGAGACGGTTAGGGTGAGGATTGTACCTAGGGTTAGGGTTATGTTGAGGGCTAGGGTTAGAGAGACGGTTAGGGTGAGGATTGGACCTAGGGTTAGGGTTATGTTGAGGGCTAGGGTTAGAGGCGGTTAAGGTGAGGATTGGACCTAGGGTTAGGGTTATGTTGAGGGCTAGGGTTAGAGAGACGGTTAGGGTGAGGATTGGACCTAGGGTTAGGGTAATGTTGAGGGCTAGGGTTAGAGAGACGGTTAGGGTTAGGATTGGACTTAGGGTTAGTGTTATCTTGAGGGCTAGTGTTAGACAGACAGTTAGGGTTAGGATTGGACCTAGGGTTAGGGTTATGCTGAGGGCTAGGGTCAGAGAGACGGTTAGGGTTAGGATTGGACCTAGGGTTAGTGTTATCTTGAGGGCTAGTGTTAGACAGACAGTTAGGGTTAGGATTGGACCTAGGGTTAGGGTTATGCTGAGGGCTAGGGTCAGAGAGAGGGTTAGGGTTAGGATTGGACCTAGGGTTAGGGTTAGGTTGAGGGCTAGGGTTAGAGAGACGGTTAGGTTTAGGATTGGACCTAGGGTTAGGGTTATGTTGAGGGCTATTGTTACAGAGACGGTTAGGGTGAGGATTGGACCTAGGGTTAGGGTTATGTTGAGGGCTAGGGTCAGAGAGACGGTTAGGGTTAGGATTGGACCTAGGGTTAGTGTTATCTTGAGGGCTAGTGTTAGACAGACAGTTAGGGTTAGGATTGGAGCTAGGGTTAGGGTTATGCTGAGGGCTAGGGTCAGAGAGAGGGTTAGGGTTAGGATTGGACCTAGTGTTAGGGTTAGGTTGAGGGCTAGGGTTAGAGTGACGGTTAGGGTTAGGATTGGACCTAGGGTTAGGGTTAGGTTGAGGGCTAGGGTTAGAGAGACGGTTAGGGTTAGGATTGGACCTAGGGATAGGGTTATGTTGAGCATAGGGTTAGAGAGACGGTTAGGGTGAGGATTGGACCTAGGGTTAGGGTTATGTTGAGGGCTAGGGTTAGAGAGACTGTTAGGGTGAGGATTGGACCTAGGCTTAGGGTTATGTTGAGGCCTAGGGTCAGAGAGACGGTTAGGGTGAGGATTGGACCTAGGGTTAGGGTTATGATGAGGGCTAGGGTTAGAGCGACGGTTAGGGTTAGGATTGGACCTAGGGTTAGGGTTATGTTGAGGGGTAGGGTTAGAGAGACGGTTTGGGTTAGGATTGGACCTAGGGTTAGGGTCATGTTGAGGGCTAGGGTCAGAGAGATGGTTAGGGTGAGGATTGGACCTAGGGTTAGGGTTATGTTGAGGGCTAGGGATAGAGAGATGGTTAGTGTTAGGATTGGACCTAGGGTTAGGGTTATGTTGAGGGCTAGGGTTAGAGAGACGGTTAGGGTGACGATTGGACCTAGGGTTAGGGTTATATTGAGGGCTAGGGTTAGAGAGACGGTTAGGGTGAGGATTGGACCTAGGGTTAGGGTTATGTTAAGGGCTAGGGTTAGAGACACGGTTAGGGTGAGGATTGGATTTAGGGTTAGGGTTATGTTGAGGGCTAGGGTTAGAGAGACGGTTAGGGTTAGGATTGGACCTTGGGTTAGGGTTATGTTGAGCCTAGGGTTAGAGAGACGGTTAGTGTTAGGATTGGACCTAGGGTTAGGGTTATGTTGAGAGCTAGGGTTAGAGAGACGGTTAGGGTGAGGATTGGACCTAGGGTTAGGGTTATTTTGAGGGCTAGGGTCAGAGAGACGGTTAGTGTGAGGATTGGACCTAGGGTTAGGGTTATGATTAGGGCTAGGGTTAGAGAGACGGTTAGGGTGACGATTGGAGCTAGGGTTAGGGTTATATTGAGGGCTAGGGTTAGAGAGACGGTTAGGGTGAGGATTGTACCTAGGGTTAGGGTTATGTTGAGGGCTAGGGTTAGAGAGACGGTTAGGGTGAGGATTGGACCTAGGGTTAGGGTTATGTTGAGGGCTAGGGTTAGAGGCGGTTAAGGTGAGGATTGGACCTAGGGTTAGGGTTATGTTGAGGGCTAGGGTTAGAGAGACGGTTAGGGTGAGGATTGGACCTAGGGTTAGGGTAATGTTGAGGGCTAGGGTTAGAGAGACGGTTAGTGTTAGGATTAGACCTAGGGTTAGGGTTATGTTGAGGCTAGGGTTAGAGAGACGGTTAGGGTGAGGATTGGACCTAGGGTTAGGGTTATGTTGATGGCTAGGGTTAGAGAGACGGTTAGTGTTAGGATTGGACCTAGGGTTAGGGTTTTGTTGAGGGCCAGGGTTAGAGAGACGGTTAGTGTCAGGATTGGACCTAGGGTTAGGGTTATGTTGAGGGCTAGTGTCAGAGAGACGGTTAGGGTTAGGATTGGACCTAGGGTTAGGGTTATGTTGAGGTCTAGGGTTAGAGCGACGGTTAGGGTAAGGATTGGACCTAGGGTTAGGGTTATGTTGAGGGCTAGGGTTAGAGAGACGGTTAGGGTTAGGATTGGTCCTAGGGTTAGGGTTATGTTGAGGGCTAGATTTAGAGACATGGATAGGGTTAGGATTGGACCTAGGGTTAGGGTTATGTTGAGGGCTAGGTTTAGAGAGACGGTTTCTGTTAGGATTGGACCTAGGGTTAGGGTTATGTTGAGGGCTAGGGTTAGAGTGACGGTTAGGGTGAGGTTTGGACCTAGGGTTAGGGTTAGGTTGAGGGCTAGGGTTAGAGAGACGGTTAGGGTTAGGATTGGACCTAGGGTTAGGGTTATGTTGAGCCTATGGTTAGAGAGACGGTTAGGGTGAGGATTGGACCTAGGGTTAGGGTTATGTTGAGGGCTAGGGTTAGAGAGACTGTTAGGGTGAGGATTGGACCTAGGCTTAGGGTTATGTTGAGGGCTAGGGTCAGAGAGACGGTTAGGGTGAGGATTGGACCTAGGGTTAGGGTTATGATGAGGGCTAGGGTTAGAGCGACGGTTAGGGTTAGGATTGGACCTAGGGTTAGGGTTATGTTGAGGGCTAGGGTTAGAGAGACGGTTAGGGTTAGGTTTGGACCTAGGGTTAGGGTTATGTTGAGGGCTAGGGTCAGAGAGACGGTTAGGGTGAGGATTGGACCTAGGGTTAGGGTTATGTTGAGGGCTAGGGATAGAGAGACGGTTAGTGTTAGGATTGGACCTAGGGTTAGGGTTAAGTTGAGGGCTAGGGTTAGAGAGACGGTTAGGGTGACGATTGGACCTAGGGTTAGGGTTATGTTGAGGGCTAGGGTTAGAGAGACGGTTAGGGTGAGGATTGGACCTAGGGTTAGGGTTATGTTGAGGGCTAGGGTTAGAGAGACGGTTAGGGTGAGGATTGGACCTAGGGTTAGGGTTATGTTGAGGGCTAGGGTCAGAGAGACGGTTAGGGTGAGGATTGGACCTAGGGTTAGGCTTATGTTGAGGGCTAGGGTTAGAGAGACGGTTAGGGTGCGGATTGGACCTAGGGTTAGGTTTATGTTGAGGGCTAGGGTCAGAGAGACGGTTAGGGTTAGGGTTAGGATTGGACCTAGGGGTAGGGTTATGTTGAGGGCTAGGGTTAGACAGACAGTTAGGGTTAGGATTGGACCTAGGGTTAGGGTTATGCTGAGGGCTACGGTCAGAGAGAGGGTTAGCGTTAGGATTGGACCTAGGGTTAGGGTTAGGTTGAGGGTTAGGGATAGAGAGACGGTTAGGGTTAGGATTCGTCCTAGGGTTAGGGTTATGTTGAGGGCTAGAGTTAGAGAGACGGATAGGGTTAGGATTGGATCTAGGGTTAGGGTTATGTTGAGGGCTAGGGTTAGAGAGATGGTTACTGTTAGGATTGGACCTAGGGTTAGGGTTATGTTGAGGGCTAGGGTTAGAGTGACGGTTAGGGTGAGTTTTGGACCTAGGGTTAGGGTTATGTTGAGGGCTAGGGTTAGAGAGACGGTTAGTGTTAGGATTGGACCTAGGGTTAGGGTTATGTTGAGGGCCAGGGTTAGAGAGACGGTTAGTGTTAGGATTGGACCTAGGGTTAAGGTTATGTTGAGGGCTAGGGTTAGAGAGACGGTTATTGTTAGGATTGGACATAGGGTTAGGGTTATGTTGAGGACTAGGGTTAGAGAGACGGTTAGGGTTAGGATTGGTCCTAGGGTTAGGGTTATGTTGAGGGCTAGATTTAGAGACACGGATAGGGTTAGGATTGGACCTAGGGTTAGGGTTATGTTGAGGGCTAGGGTTAGAGAGAAGGTTAGGGTTAGGATTGGACCTAGGGTTAGGGTTATGTTGAGGGCTAGGGTTAGATAGACTGTTAGGTTGAGAATTGGATCTAGGGTTAGGGTTATGTTGAGGGCTAGGGTTAGAGAGACGGTTAGGGTTAGGATTGGACCTAGGGTTAGGGTTATGTTGAGGGCTAGGGTTTGAGAGACGGTTAGGGTGAGGATTGGACCTAGGGTTAGGGTTATGTTGAGGGCTAGGGTCAGAGAGACGGTTAGGGTGAGGATTGGACCTAGGGTTAGGGTTATGTTGAGGGCTAGGGTTAGAGAGACGGTTAGGGTGCGGATTGGACCTAGGGTTAGGTTTATGTTGAGGGCTAGGGGTCAGAGAGACGGTTAGGGTTAGGGTTAGGATTGGACCTAGGGTTAGGGTTATGTTGAGGGCTACGGTCAGAGAGAGGGTTAGGGTTAGGATTAGACCTAGGGTTAGGGTTAGGTTAAGGGCTAGCGTTAGAGAGACGGTTAGGGTTAGGATTGGACCTAGGGTTAGGGCTATGTTGAGGGCTAGGGTTAGAGAGACGGTTAGGGTGAGGTTTGGACCTAGGGTTAGTGTTATGTTGTGGGCTAGGTTTAGAGCGACGGTTAGGGTTAGGATTGGTCCTAGGGTTAGGGTTATGTTGAGGGCTAGAGTTAGAGAGACGGATAGGGTTAGGATTGGACCTAGGGTTAGGGTTATGTTGAGGGCTAGGGTTAGAGAGAGGGTTAGTGTTAGGATTGCACCTAGGGTTAGGGTTATGTTGAGGGCTAGGGTTAGAGAGACGGTTAGGGTGAGGATTGGACCTAGGGTTAGGGTTATGTTGAGGGCTAGGGTTTGAGAGACGGTTAGGGTTAGGATTGGACCTAGGGTTAGGGTTATGTTGAGGGCTAGGGTTAGAGAGACGGTTAAGGTGAAGATTGGACCTAGGGTTAGGGTTATATTGAGGGCTAGGGTTAGAGAGACGGTTAGGGTTAGGATTGGACCTAGGGTTAGGGTTATGTTGAGGGCTAGGGTTAGAGAGACGGTTAGGGTGAGGATTGGACCTAGGGTTAGGGTTATGTTGAGGGCTAGAGTTAGAGAGACGGTTAGGGTTAGGATTGGACCTAGGGTTAGGGTTAGGTTGAGGGCTATGGTTAGAGAGACGATTAGGGTTAGGATTGGACCTAGGGTTAGGGTTATGTTGAGGGCTAGGGTTAGAGAGAGGGTTAGTATTAGGATTGCACCTAGGGTTAGGGTTATGTTGAGGGCTAGGGTTAGAGAGACGGTTAGGGTGAGGATTGGACCTAGGGTTAGGGTTATGTTGAGGGCTAGGGTTAGAGAGACGGTTAGGGTTAGGATTGGACCTAGGGTTAGGGTTATGTTGAGGGCTAGGGTTAGAGAGACGGTTAGGGTGAAGATTGGACCTAGGGTTAGGGTTATATTGAGGGCTAGGGTTAGAGAGACGGTTAGGGTTAGGATTGAACCTAGGGTTAGGGTTATGTTGAGGGCTAGGGTTAGAGAGACGGTTAGGGTGAGGATTGGACCTAGGGTTAGGGTTATGTTGAGGGCTAGAGTTAGAGAGACGGTTAGGGTTAGGATTGGACCTAGGGTTAGGGTTAGGTTGAGGGCTATGGTTAGAGAGACGATTAGGGTTAGGATTGGACCTAGGGTTAGGGTTATGTTGAGGGCTAGGGTTAGAGAGACGGTACGGTGAGGATTGGACCTAGGGTTAGGGTTATGTTTAGGGCTAGGGTTAGAGAGCCGGTTAGTGTTAGGATTGGACATAGGGTTAGGGTTATGTTGAGGGCTAGGGTTAGAGAGACGGTTAGGGTTAGGATTGGTCCTAGCGTTAGGGTTATGTTGAGGGCTAGAGTTAGAGACACGGATAGGGTTAGGATTGGACCTAGGGTAGGGTTATGTTGAGGGCTAGGGTTAGAGAGAAGGTTAGGGTTAGGATTGGAACTAGGGTTAGGGTTATGTTGAGGGCTAGGGTTAGATACTGTTAGGGTGAGAATTGGATCTAGGGTTAGTGTTAGGTTGAGGGCTAGGGTTAGAGAGACGGTTAGGGTTAGGATTGGACCTAGGGTTAGGGTTAGGTTGAGGGCTAGGGTTAGAGAGACGGTTAGGGTTAGGAATGGACCTAGGGTTAGGGTTATGTTGAGGGCTAGGGTTAGAGAGAGGGTTAGGGTTAGGATTGGACCTAGGGTTAGGGCTATGTTGAGGGCTAGGGTTAGAGAGACGGTTAGGGTGGTGAGGATTGGACCTAGGGTTAGTGTTATGTTGAGGGCTAGGGTTAGAGCGACGGTTAGGGTTAGGATTGGTCCTAGGGTTAGGGTTATGTTGAGGGCTAGAGTTAGAGAGACGGATAGGGTTAGGATTGGACCTAGGGTTAGGGTTATGTTGAGGGCTAGGGATAGAGAGAGGGTTAGTGTTAGGATTGGACCTAGGGTTAGGGTTATGTTGAGGGCTAGGGTTAGAGAGACGGTTAGGGTGAGGATTGGACCTAGGGTTAGGGTTATGTTGAGGGCTAGGGTTAGAGAGACGGTTAGGGTTAAGATTGGACCTAGGGTTAGGGTAATGCTGAGGGCTAGGGTTAGAGAGACGGTTAGGGTGAGGATTGGACCTATGGTTAGGGTTATGTTGAGGGCTAGGGTTAGAGAGAAGGTTAGGGTTAGGATTGGACCTAGGGTTAGGGTTATGTTGAGGGATAGGGTTAGAGGGTCGGTTAGGGTGAGGATTGGACCTAGGGTTAGGGTTATGTTGAGGGCTAGGGTTAGAGAGACGGTTAGGGTGAGGATTGGACCTAGGGTTAGGGTTAGGTTGAGGGCTAGGGTTAGAGAGACGGTTAGGGTCAGGATTGGACCTAGGGTTAGGGTTATGTTGAGAGCTAGTGTCAGAGAGACGGTTACGGTTAGGATTGGACCTAGGGTTAGGGTTATGTTGAGATCTAGGGTTAGAGCGACGGTTAGGGTAAGGATTGGACCTAGGGTTAGGGTTATGTTGAGGGCTTGGGTTAGAGAGACGGTATGGGTTAGGATTGGACCTAGGGTTAGGGTTATGTTGAGGGCTAGGGTTAGAGAGACGGTTAGGGTTACGATTGGACCTAGGGTTAGGGTTAGGTTGAGGGCTAGGGTTAGAGAGACGGTTAGGGTTAGGATTGGACCTAGGGTTAGGGTTATGTTGAGGGCTAGGGTTAGAGAGACGGTTAGGGTTAGGATTGGACCTAGGGTTAGTGTTATGTTGAGGGCTAGTGTTAGACAGACAGTTAGGGTTATTATTGGACCTAGGGTTAGGGTTATGCTGAGGGCTAGGGTCAGAGAGAGGGTTAGGGTTAGGATTGGACCTAGGGTTAGGGTTAGGTTGAGGGCTAGGGTTAGAGAGACGGTTAGTGTTAGGATTGGACCTAGGGTTAGGGTTATGTTGAGGGCCAGGGTTAGAGAGACGGTTAGTGTTAGGATTGGACCTAGGGTTAGGGTTATGTTGAGGTCTAGGGTTATAGAGACGGTTAGGGTTAGGATTGGACCTAGGGTTAGGGTTATGTTGAGGGCTAGAATTAGAGAGACGGTTAGGGTGAGGATTGGACCTAGGGTTAGGGTTATGTTGAGGGCTAGGGTTAGAGAGACGGTTAGTGTTAGGATTGGACCTAGGGTTAGGGTTATGTTGAGGGCTAGGGTTAGAGAGACGGTTAGGGTTAGGATTGGTCCTAGGGTTAGGGTTATGTTGAGGGCTAGAGTTAGAGAGACGGATAGGGTTAGGATTGGACCTAGGGTTAGGGTTATGTTGAGGGCTAGGGTTAGAGAGACGGTTAGGGTGAGGATTGGACCTAGGGTTAGGGTTATGTTGAGGGCTAGGGTTAGAGTGACGGTTAGGGTGAGGTTTGGACCTCGGGTTAGGGTTATGTTGAGGACTAGGGTTAGAGAGATGGTTAGGGTTAGGATTGGTCCTAGGGTTAGGGTTATGTTGAGGGAGATTTAGAGACACGGATAGGGTTAGGATTGGACCTAGGGTTAGGGTTATGTTGAGGGATAGGGTTAGAGAGAAGGTTAGGGTAAGGATTGGATATAGGGTTAGGGTTATGTTGAGGGCTAGGGTTAGATAGACTGTTAGGGTGAGAATTGGATCTAGGGTTAGGGTTATTTTGAGGGCTAGGGTTAGAGGGACGGTTAGGGTTAGGATTGGACCTAGGGTTAGGGTTATGTTGAGGGCTAGGGTTA
The DNA here is from genome assembly GCF_964146895.1 of Miniopterus schreibersii. Taxonomy (NCBI): domain Eukaryota; kingdom Metazoa; phylum Chordata; class Mammalia; order Chiroptera; family Miniopteridae; genus Miniopterus; species Miniopterus schreibersii. Next base: position 27,321 of record NW_027669797.1, on the reverse strand, counting down.
GAGAGACGGTTAGGGTGAGGATTGGACCTAGGGTTAGGGTTATGTTGAGGGCTAGGGTCAGAGAGACGGTTAGGGTGAAGATTGGACCTAGGGTTAGGGTTATGTTGAGGGCTAGGGTTAGAGAGACGGTTAGGGTGAGGATTGGACCTAGGGTTAGGTTTATGTTGAGGACTAGGGTCAGAGAGACGGTTAGGGTTAGGGTTAGGATTGGACCTAGGGTTAGGGTTATGTTGAGGGCTAGGGTTAGAGAGACGGTTAGTGTGAGGATTGGACCTAGGGTTAGGTTTATGTTGAGGACTAGGGTAAGAGAGACGGTTAGGGTTAGGGTTAGGATTGGACCTAGGGTTAGGGTTATGCTGAGGGCTAAGGTCAGAGAGAGGGTTAGGGTTAGTATTGGACCTAGGGTTAGGGTTAGGTTGAGGGCTAGGGTTAGAGAGACGGTTATTGTTAGGATTGGACATAGGGTTAGGGTTATGTTGAGGACTAGGGTTAGAGAGACGGTTAGGGTTAGGATTGGTCCTAGGGTTAGGGTTATGTTGAGGGCTAGATTTAGAGACACGGATAGGGTTAGGATTGGACCTAGGGTTAGGGTTATGTTGAGGGCTAGGGTTAGAGAGAAGGTTAGGGTTAGGATTGGACCTAGGGTTAGGGTTATGTTGAGGGCTAGGGTTAGATAGACTGTTAGGGTGAGAATTGGATCTAGGGTTAGGGTTATGTTGAGGGCTAGGGTTAGAGAGACGGTTAGGGTTAGGATTGGACCTAGGGTTAGGGTTATGTTGAGGGCTAGGGTTAGAGTGACGGTTAGGGTGAGGATTGGACCTAGGGTTAGGGTTATGTTGAGGGCTAGGGTCAGAGAGACGGTTAAGGTGAGGATTGGACCTAGGGTTAGGGTTATGTTGAGGGCTAGGGTTAGAGAGACGGTTAGGGTGCGGATTGGACCTAGGGTTAGGGTTATGTTGAGGGCTAGGGTTAGAGAGAGGGTTAGTGTTAGGATTGCACCTAGGGTTAGGGTTATGTTGAGGGCTAGGGTTAGAGAGACGGTTAGGGTGAGGATTGGACCTAGGGTTAGGGTTATGTTGAGGGCTAGGGTTAGAGAGACGGTTAGGGTTAGGATTGGACCTAGGGTTAGGGTTATGTTGAGGGCTAGGGCTAGAGAGACGGTTAGGGTGAAGATTGGACCTAGGGTTAGGGTTATATTGAGGGCTAGGGTTAGAGAGACGGTTAGGGTTAGGATTGGACCTAGGGTTAGGGTTATGTTGAGGGCTAGGGTTAGAGAGACGGTTAGGGTGAGGATTGGACCTAGGGTTAGGGTTATGTTGAGGGCTAGAGTTAGAGAGACGGTTAGGGTTAGGATTGGACCTAGGGTTAGGGTTAGGTTGAGGGCTATGGTTAGAGAGACGATTAGGGTTAGGATTGGACCTAGGGTTAGGGTTATGTTGAGGGCTAGGGTTAGAGAGACGGTACGGTGAGGATTGGACCTAGGGTTAGGGTTATGTTTAGGGCTAGGGTTAGAGAGACGGTTAGTGTTAGGATTGGACATAGGGTTAGGGTTATGTTGAGGGCTAGGGTTAGAGAGACGGTTAGGGTTAGGATTGGTCCTAGCGTTAGGGTTATGTTGAGGGCTAGAGTTAGAGACACGGATAGGGTTAGGATTGGACCTAGGGTAGGGTTATGTTGAGGGCTAGGGTTAGAGAGAAGGTTAGGGTTAGGATTGGAACTAGGGTTAGGGTTATGTTGAGGGCTAGGGTTAGATAGACTGTTAGGGTGAGAATTGGATCTAGGGTTAGTGTTAGGTTGAGGGCTAGGGTTAGAGAGACGGTTAGGGTTAGGATTGGACCTAGGGTTAGGGTTAGGTTGAGGGCTAGGGTTAGAGAGACGGTTAGGGTTAGGAATGGACCTAGGGTTAGGGTTATGTTGAGGGCTAGGGTTAGAGAGAGGGTTAGGGTTAGGATTGGACCTAGGGTTAGGGCTATGTTGAGGGCTAGGGTTAGAGAGACGGTTAGGGTGAGGATTGGACCTAGGGTTAGTGTTATGTTGAGGGCTAGGGTTAGAGCGAAGGTTAGGGTTAGGATTGGTCCTAGGGTTAGTGTTATGTTGAGGGCTAGAGTTAGAGAGACGGATAGGGTTAGGATTGGACCTAGGGTTAGGGTTATGTTGAGGGCTAGGGATAGAGAGAGGGTTAGTGTTAGGATTGGACCTAGGGTTAGGGTTATGTTGAGGGCTAGGGTTAGAGAGACGGTTAGGGTGAGGATTGGACCTAGGGTTAGGGTTATGTTGAGGGCTAGGGTTAGAGAGACGGTTAGGGTTAAGATGGGACCTAGGGTTAGGGTAATGCTGAGGGCTAGGGTTAGAGAGACGGTTAGGGTGAGGATTGGACCTATGGTTAGGGTTATGTTGAGGGCTAGGGTTAGAGAGAAGGTTAGGGTTAGGATTGGACCTAGGGTTAGGGTTATGTTGAGGGATAGGGTTAGAGGGTCGGTTAGGGTGAGGATTGGACCTAGGGTTAGGGTTATGTTGAGGGCTAGGGTTAGAGAGACGGTTAGGGTGAGGATTGGACCTAGGGTTAGGGTTAGGTTGAGGGCTAGGGTTAGAGAGACGGTTAGGGTCAGGATTGGACCTAGGGTTAGGGTTATGTTGAGAGCCAGTGTCAGAGAGACGGTTACGGTTAGGATTGGACCTAGGGTTAGGGTTATGTTGAGATCTAGGGTTAGAGCGACGGTTAGGGTAAGGATTGGACCTAGGGTTAGGGTTATGTTGAGGGCTTGGGTTAGAGAGACGGTATGGGTTAGGATTGGACCTAGGGTTAGGGTTATGTTGAGGGCTAGGGTTAGAGAGACGGTTAGGGTTACGATTGGACCTAGGGTTAGGGTTAGGTTGAGGGCTAGGGTTAGAGAGACGGTTAGGGTTAGGATTGGACCTAGGGTTAGGGTTATGTTGAGGGCTAGGGTTAGAGAGACGGTTAGGGTTAGGATTGGACCTAGGGTTAGTGTTATGTTGAGGGCTAGTGTTAGACAGACAGTTAGGGTTATTATTGGACCTAGGGTTAGGGTTATGCTGAGGGCTAGGGTCAGAGAGAGGGTTAGGGTTAGGATTGGACCTAGGGTTAGGGTTAGGTTGAGGGCTAGGGTTAGAGAGACGGTTAGTGTTAGGATTGGACCTAGGGTTAGGGTTATGTTGAGGGCCAGGGTTAGAGAGACGGTTAGTGTTAGGATTGGACCTAGGGTTAGCGTTATGTTGAGGTCTAGGGTTATAGAGACGGTTAGGGTTAGGATTGGACCTAGGGTTAGGGTTATGTTGAGGGCTAGAATTAGAGAGACGGTTAGGGTGAGGATTGGACCTAGGGTTAGGGTTATGTTGAGGGCTAGGGTTAGAGAGACGGTTAGTGTTAGGATTGGACCTAGGGTTAGGGTTATGTTGAGGGCTAGGGTTAGAGAGACGGTTAGGGTTAGGATTGGTCCTAGGGTTAGGGTTATGTTGAGGGCTAGAGTTAGAGAGACGGATAGGGTTAGGATTGGACCTAGGGTTAGGGTTATGTTGAGGGCTAGGGTTAGAGAGACGGTTAGGGTGAGGATTGGACCTAGGGTTAGGGTTATGTTGAGGGCTAGGGTTAGAGTGACGGTTAGGGTGAGGTTTGGACCTCGGGTTAGGGTTATGTTGAGGGCTAGGGTTAGAGAGATGGTTAGGGTTAGGATTGGTCCTAGGGTTAGGGTTATGTTGAGGGAGATTTAGAGACACGGATAGGGTTAGGATTGGACCTAGGGTTAGGGTTATGTTGAGGGATAGGGTTAGAGAGAAGGTTAGGGTAAGGATTGGATATAGGGTTAGGGTTATGTTGAGGGCTAGGGTTAGATAGACTGTTAGGGTGAGAATTGGATCTAGGGTTAGGGTTATTTTGAGGGCTAGGGTTAGAAGGACGGTTAGGGTTAGGATTGGACCTAGGGTTAGGGTTATGTTGAGGACTAGGGTTAGAGAGACGGTTAGGGTTAGGATTGGTCCTAGGGTTAGGGTTATGTTGAGGGCTAGATTTAGAGACACGGATAGGGTTAGGATTGGACCTAGGGTTAGGGTTATGTTGAGGGCTAGGGTTAGAGAGAAGGTTAGGGTTAGGATTGGACCTAGGGTTAGGGTTATGTTGAGGGCTAGGGTTAGATAGACTGTTAGGGTGAGAATTGGATCTAGGGTTAGGGTTATGTTGAGGGCTAGGGTTAGAGAGACGGTTAGGGTTAGGATTGGACCTAGGGTTAGGGTTATGTTGAGGGCTAGGGTTAGAGTGACGGTTAGGGTGAGGATTGGACCTAGGGTTAGGGTTATGTTGAGGGCTAGGGTCAGAGAGACGGTTAGGGTGAGGATTGGACCTAGGGTTAGGGTTATGTTGAGGGCTAGGGTTAGAGAGACGGTTAGGGTGCGGATTGGACCTAGGGTTAGGGTTATGTTGAGGGCTAGGGTTAGAGAGACGGTTAGGGTTAGGATTGGACCTAGGGTTAGGGTTATGTTGAGGGCTAGGGTTAGAGAGACGGTTAGGGTGAAGATTGGACCTAGGGTTAGGGTTATATTGAGGGCTAGGGTTAGAGAGACGGTTAGGGTTAGGATTGGACCTAGGGTTAGGGTTATGTTGAGGGCTAGGGTTAAAGAGACGGTTAGGGTGTGGATTGGACCTAGGGTTAGGGTTATGTTGAGGGCTAGAGTTAGAGAGACGGTTAGGGTTAGGATTGGACCTAGGGTTAGGGTTAGGTTGAGGGCTATGGTTAGAGAGACGATTAGGGTTAGGATTGGACCTAGGGTTAGGGTTATGTTGAGGGCTAGGGTTAGAGAGAGGGTTAGTGTTAGGATTGCACCTAGGGTTAGGGTTATGTTGAGGGCTAGGGTTAGAGAGACGGTTAGGGTGAGGATTGGACCTAGGGTTAGGGTTATGTTGAGGGCTAGGGTTAGAGAGACGGTTAGGGTTAGGATTGGACCTAGGGTTAGGGTTATGTTGAGGGCTAGGGTTAGAGAGACGGTTAGGGTGAAGATTGGACCTAGGGTTAGGGTTATATTGAGGGCTAGGGTTAGAGAGACGGTTAGGGTTAGGATTGGACCTAGGGTTAGGGTTATGTTGAGGGCTAGGGTTAGAGAGACGGTTAGGGTGAGGATTGGACCTAGGGTTAGGGTTATGTTGAGGGCTAGAGTTAGAGAGACGGTTAGGGTTAGGATTGGACCTAGGGTTAGGGTTAGGTTGAGGGCTATGGTTAGAGAGACGATTAGGGTTAGGATTGGACCTAGGGTTAGGGTTATGTTGAGGGCTAGGGTTAGAGCGACGGTTAGGTTTAGGATTGGACCTAGGGTGAGGGTTATGTTGAGGGCTAGGGTTAGAGAGACGGTACGGTGAGGATTGGACCTAGGGTTAGGGTTATGCTGAGGGCTAGGGTCAGAGAGAGGGTTAGGGTTAGGATTTGACCTAGGGTTAGGGTTAGGTTGAGGGCTAGGGTTAGAAGGACGGTTAGGGTTAGGATTGGACCTAGGGTTAGGGTTATGTTGAGGGCTAGGGTTAGAGAGACGGTACGGTGAGGATTGGACCTAGGGTTAGGGTTATGCTGAGGGCTAGGGTCAGAGAGAGGGTTAGGGTTAGGATTTGACCTAGGGTTAGGGTTAGGTTGAGGGCTAGGGTTAGAAGGACGGTTAGGGTTAGGATTGGACCTAGGGTTACGGTTAGGTTGAGGGCTAGGGTTAGAGAGACGGTTAGGGTTAGGATTGGACCTAGGGTTAGGGTTATGTTGAGCCTATGGTTAGTGAGACGGTTAGGGTGAGGATTGGACCTAGGGTTAGGGTTATGTTCAGGGCTAGGGATAGAGAGACTGTTAGGGTGAGGATTGGACCTAGGCTTAGGGTTATGTTGAGGGCTAGGGTCAGAGAGACGGTTAGGGTGAGGATTGGACCTAGGGTTAGGGTTATGATGAGGGCTAGGGTTAGAGCGACGGTTAGGGTTAGGATTGGACCTAGGGTTAGGGTTATGTTGAGGGCTAGGGTTAGAGAGACGGTTAGGGTTAGGTTTGGACCTAGGGTTAGGGTTATGTTGAGGGTTAGGGTCAGAGAGACGGTTAGGGTGAGGATTGGACCTAGGGTTAGGGTTATGGTGGGGGCTAGGGATAGAGAGACGGTTAGTGTTAGGATTGGACCTAGGGTTAGGGTTAAGTTGAGGGCTAGGGTTAGAGAGACGGTTAGGGTGACGATTGGACCTAGGGTTAGGGTTATGTTGAGGGCTAGGGTTAGAGACGGTTAGGGTGAGGATTGGACCTAGGGTTAGGGTTATGTTGAGGGCTAGGGTTAGAGACACGGTTAGGGTGAGGATTGGATTTTGGGTTAGGGTTATGTTGAGGGCTAGGGTTAGAGAGACGTTTAGGGTTAGGATTGGACCTTGGGTTAGGGTTATGTTGAGCCTAGGGTTAGAGAGACGGTTAGGGTTAGGATTGGACCTAGGGTTAGGGTTATGTTGAGGGCTAGGGTTAGAGAGACGGTTAGGGTGAGGATTGGACCTAGGGTTAGGGTTATGTTGAGGGCTAGGGTCAGAGAGACGGTTTGTGTGAGGATTGGACCTAGGGTTAGGGTTATGTTGAGGGCTAGGGTTAGAGAGACGGTTAGGGTGAGGATTGGACCTAGGGTTAGTGTTATGTAGAGGGCTAGGTTTAGAGAGACGGTTTGGGTTAGGATTGGACCTAGGGTTAGGGTTATGTTGAGGGCTAGGGTCAGATAGACGGTTAGGGTGAAGATTGGACCTAGGGTTAGGGTTATGTTGAGGGCTAGGGTTATAGAGACGGTTAGGGTTAGGATTGGACCTAGGGATAAGGTTATGTTGAGGGCTAGGGTTAGACAGACGGTTAGGGTGAGGATTGGACCTAGGGTTAGGGTTATGTTGAGGGCTAGGGTTAGAGAGATGGTTAGGGTTAGGATTGGACCTAGGGTTAGGGTTAGGTTGAGGGCTAGGGTTAGAGAGACGGTTAGGGTTAGGATTGGACCTAGGGTTAGGGTTAGGTTGAGGGCTAGGGTTAGAGAGACGGTTAGGGTTAGGATTGGACCTAGGGTTAGGGCTATGTTGAGGGCTAGGGTTAGAGAGACGGTTAGGGTGAGGATTGAACCTAGGGTTAGTGTTATGTTGAGGGCTAGGGTTAGAGCGACGGTTAGGGTTAGGATTGGTACTAGGGTTAGGGTTATGTTGAGGGCTAGAGTTAGAGAGACGGATAGGGTTAGGATTGGACCTATGGTTAGGGTTATGTTGAGGGCTAGGGTTAGAGAGACGGTTAGTGTTAGGATTGGACCTAGGGTTAGGGTTATGTTGAGGGCTAGGGTTAGAGAGACGGTTAGTGTTAGGATTGGACCTAGGGTTAGGGTTATGTTGAGGGCTAGGGTTAGAGAGACGGTTAGGGTGAGGATTGGACCTAGGGTTAGGGTTATGTTGAGGGCTAGGGTTAGAGAGACGTTTAGGGTGAGGATTGGACCTAGGGTTAGGGTTATGTTGAGGGCAAGGTTTAGAGAGACGGTTAGGGTCAGGATTGGACCTAGGGTTAGGGTTATGTTGAGAGCTAGTGTCAGAGAGACGGTTAGGGTTAGGATTGGACCTAGGGTTAGGGTTATGTTGAGGTCTAGGGTTAGAGCGACGGTTAGGGTAAGGATTGGAACTAGGGTTAGGGTTATGTTGAGGGCTAGGGTTAGACAGACAGTTAGGGTTAGGATTGGACCTAGGGTTAGTGTTATCTTGAGGGCTAGTGTTAGACAGACAGTTAGGGTTAGGATTGGACCTAGGGTTAGGGTTATGCTGAGGGCTAGGGTCAGAGAGAGGGTTAGGGTTAGGATTGGACCTAGTGTTAGGGTTAGGTTGAGGGCTAGGGTTAGAGTGACGGTTAGGGTTAGGATTGGACCTAGGGTTAGGGTTAGGTTGAGGGCTAGGGTTAGAGAGACGGTTAGGGTTAGGATTGGACCTAGGGATAGGGTTATGTTGAGCATAGGGTTAGAGAGACGGTTAGGGTGAGGATTGGACCTAGGGTTAGGGTTATGTTGAGGGCTAGGGTTAGAGAGACTGTTAGGGTGAGGATTGGACCTAGGCTTAGGGTTATGTTGAGGCCTAGGGTCAGAGAGACGGTTAGGGTGAGGATTGGACCTAGGGTTAGGGTTATGATGAGGGCTAGGGTTAGAGCGACGGTTAGGGTTAGGATTGGACCTAGGGTTAGGGTTATGTTAAGGGGTAGGGTTAGAGAGACGGTTTGGGTTAGGATTGGACCTAGGGTTAGGGTCATGTTGAGGGCTAGGGTCAGAGAGATGGTTAGGGTGAGGATTGGACCTAGGGTTAGGGTTATGTTGAGGGCTAGGGATAGAGAGATGGTTAGTGTTAGGATTGGACCTAGGGTTAGGGTTATGTTGAGGGCTAGGGTTAGAGAGACGGTTAGGGTGACGATTGGACCTAGGGTTAGGGTTATATTGAGGGCTAGGGTTAGAGAGACGGTTAGGGTGAGGATTGGACCTAGGGTTAGGGTTATGTTAAGGGCTAGGGTTAGAGACACGGTTAGGGTGAGGATTGGATTTAGGGTTAGGGTTATGTTGAGGGCTAGGGTTAGAGAGACGGTTAGGGTTAGGATTGGACCTTGGGTTAGGGTTATGTTGAGCCTAGGGTTAGAGAGACGGTTAGTGTTAGGATTGGACCTAGGGTTAGGGTTATGTTGAGAGCTAGGGTTAGAGAGACGGTTAGGGTGAGGATTGGACCTAGGGTTAGGGTTATGTTGAGGGCTAGGGTCAGAGAGACGGTTAGTGTGAGGATTGGACCTAGGGTTAGGGTTATGATTAGGGCTAGGGTTAGAGAGACGGTTAGGGTGACGATTGGAGCTAGGGTTAGGGTTATATTGAGGGCTAGGGTTAGAGAGACGGTTAGGGTGAGGATTGTACCTAGGGTTAGGGTTATGTTGAGGGCTAGGGTTAGAGAGACGGTTAGGGTGAGGATTGGACCTAGGGTTAGGGTTATGTTGAGGGCTAGGGTTAGAGGCGGTTAAGGTGAGGATTGGACCTAGGGTTAGGGTTATGTTGAGGGCTAGGGTTAGAGAGACGGTTAGGGTGAGGATTGGACCTAGGGTTAGGGTAATGTTGAGGGCTAGGGTTAGAGAGACGGTTAGGGTTAGGATTGGACTTAGGGTTAGTGTTATCTTGAGGGCTAGTGTTAGACAGACAGTTAGGGTTAGGATTGGACCTAGGGTTAGGGTTATGCTGAGGGCTAGGGTCAGAGAGACGGTTAGGGTTAGGATTGGACCTAGGGTTAGTGTTATCTTGAGGGCTAGTGTTAGACAGACAGTTAGGGTTAGGATTGGACCTAGGGTTAGGGTTATGCTGAGGGCTAGGGTCAGAGAGAGGGTTAGGGTTAGGATTGGACCTAGGGTTAGGGTTAGGTTGAGGGCTAGGGTTAGAGAGACGGTTAGGTTTAGGATTGGACCTAGGGTTAGGGTTATGTTGAGGGCTATTGTTACAGAGACGGTTAGGGTGAGGATTGGACCTAGGGTTAGGGTTATGTTGAGGGCTAGGGTCAGAGAGACGGTTAGGGTTAGGATTGGACCTAGGGTTAGTGTTATCTTGAGGGCTAGTGTTAGACAGACAGTTAGGGTTAGGATTGGAGCTAGGGTTAGGGTTATGCTGAGGGCTAGGGTCAGAGAGAGGGTTAGGGTTAGGATTGGACCTAGTGTTAGGGTTAGGTTGAGGGCTAGGGTTAGAGTGACGGTTAGGGTTAGGATTGGACCTAGGGTTAGGGTTAGGTTGAGGGCTAGGGTTAGAGAGACGGTTAGGGTTAGGATTGGATCTAGGGATAGGGTTATGTTGAGCATAGGGTTAGAGAGACGGTTAGGGTGAGGATTGGACCTAGGGTTAGGGTTATGTTGAGGGCTAGGGTTAGAGAGACTGTTAGGGTGAGGATTGGACCTAGGCTTAGGGTTATGTTGAGGCCTAGGGTCAGAGAGACGGTTAGGGTGAGGATTGGACCTAGGGTTAGGGTTATGATGAGGGCTAGGGTTAGAGCGACGGTTAGGGTTAGGATTGGACCTAGGGTTAGGGTTATGTTGAGGGGTAGGGTTAGAGAGACGGTTTGGGTTAGGATTGGACCTAGGGTTAGGGTCATGTTGAGGGCTAGGGTCAGAGAGATGGTTAGGGTGAGGATTGGACCTAGGGTTAGGGTTATGTTGAGGGCTAGGGATAGAGAGATGGTTAGTGTTAGGATTGGACCTAGGGTTAGGGTTATGTTGAGGGCTAGGGTTAGAGAGACGGTTAGGGTGACGATTGGACCTAGGGTTAGGGTTATATTGAGGGCTAGGGTTAGAGAGACGGTTAGGGTGAGGATTGGACCTAGGGTTAGGGTTATGTTAAGGGCTAGGGTTAGAGACACGGTTAGGGTGAGGATTGGATTTAGGGTTAGGGTTATGTTGAGGGCTAGGGTTAGAGAGACGGTTAGGGTTAGGATTGGACCTTGGGTTAGGGTTATGTTGAGCCTAGGGTTAGAGAGACGGTTAGTGTTAGGATTGGACCTAGGGTTAGGGTTATGTTGAGAGCTAGGGTTAGAGAGACGGTTAGGGTGAGGATTGGACCTAGGGTTAGGGTTATTTTGAGGGCTAGGGTCAGAGAGACGGTTAGTGTGAGGATTGGACCTAGGGTTAGGGTTATGATTAGGGCTAGGGTTAGAGAGACGGTTAGGGTGACGATTGGAGCTAGGGTTAGGGTTATATTGAGGGCTAGGGTTAGAGAGACGGTTAGGGTGAGGATTGTACCTAGGGTTAGGGTTATGTTGAGGGCTAGGGTTAGAGAGACGGTTAGGGTGAGGATTGGACCTAGGGTTAGGGTTATGTTGAGGGCTAGGGTTAGAGGCGGTTAAGGTGAGGATTGGACCTAGGGTTAGGGTTATGTTGAGGGCTAGGGTTAGAGAGACGGTTAGGGTGAGGATTGGACCTAGGGTTAGGGTAATGTTGAGGGCTAGGGTTAGAGAGACGGTTAGTGTTAGGATTAGACCTAGGGTTAGGGTTATGTTGAGGCTAGGGTTAGAGAGACGGTTAGGGTGAGGATTGGACCTAGGGTTAGGGTTATGTTGATGGCTAGGGTTAGAGAGACGGTTAGTGTTAGGATTGGACCTAGGGTTAGGGTTTTGTTGAGGGCCAGGGTTAGAGAGACGGTTAGTGTCAGGATTGGACCTAGGGTTAGGGTTATGTTGAGGGCTAGTGTCAGAGAGACGGTTAGGGTTAGGATTGGACCTAGGGTTAGGGTTATGTTGAGGTCTAGGGTTAGAGCGACGGTTAGGGTAAGGATTGGACCTAGGGTTAGGGTTATGTTGAGGGCTAGGGTTAGAGAGACGGTTAGGGTTAGGATTGGTCCTAGGGTTAGGGTTATGTTGAGGGCTAGATTTAGAGACATGGATAGGGTTAGGATTGGACCTAGGGTTAGGGTTATGTTGAGGGCTAGGTTTAGAGAGACGGTTTCTGTTAGGATTGGACCTAGGGTTAGGGTTATGTTGAGGGCTAGGGTTAGAGTGACGGTTAGGGTGAGGTTTGGACCTAGGGTTAGGGTTAGGTTGAGGGCTAGGGTTAGAGAGACGGTTAGGGTTAGGATTGGACCTAGGGTTAGGGTTATGTTGAGCCTATGGTTAGAGAGACGGTTAGGGTGAGGATTGGACCTGGGGTTAGGGTTATGTTGAGGGCTAGGGTTAGAGAGACTGTTAGGGTGAGGATTGGACCTAGGCTTAGGGTTATGTTGAGGGCTAGGGTCAGAGAGACGGTTAGGGTGAGGATTGGACCTAGGGTTAGGGTTATGATGAGGGCTAGGGTTAGAGCGACGGTTAGGGTTAGGATTGGACCTAGGGTTAGGGTTATGTTGAGGGCTAGGGTTAGAGAGACGGTTAGGGTTAGGTTTGGACCTAGGGTTAGGGTTATGTTGAGGGCTAGGGTCAGAGAGACGGTTAGGGTGAGGATTGGACCTAGGGTTAGGGTTATGTTGAGGGCTAGGGATAGAGAGACGGTTAGTGTTAGGATTGGACCTAGGGTTAGGGTTAAGTTGAGGGCTAGGGTTAGAGAGACGGTTAGGGTGACGATTGGACCTAGGGTTAGGGTTATGTTGAGGGCTATGGTTAGAGAGACGGTTAGGGTGAGGATTGGACCTAGGGTTAGAGTTAGGTTGAGGGCTAGGGTTAGAGACACGGTTAGGGTGAGGATTGGATTTAGGGTTAGTGTTATGTTGAGGGCTAGGGTTAGAGAGACGGTTAGGGTTAGGATTGGACCTTGGGTTAGGGTTATGTTGAGCCTAGGGTTAGAGAGACGGTTAGGGTTAGGATTGGACCTAGGGTTAGGGTTATGTTGAGGGCTAGGTTTAGAGAGACGGTTACGGTGAGGATTGGACCTAGGGTTAGGGTTATGTTGAGGGCTAGGGTCAGAGAGACGGTTTGTGTGAGGATTGGACCTAGGGTTAGAGTTATGATTAGGGCTAGGGTTAGAGCGACGGTTAGGGTTAGGATTGGACCTAGGGTTAGTGTTATGTAGAGGGCTAGGGTTAGAGAGACGGTTTGGGTTAGGATTGGACCTAGGGTTAGGGTTATGTTGAGGTCTAGGGTCAGATAGACGGTTAGGGTGAAGATTGGACCTAGGGTTAGGGTTATGTTGAGGGCTAGGGTTATAGAGACGGTTAGGGTTAGGTTTGGACCTAGGGTTAAGGTTATGTTGAGGGCTAGGGTTAGACAGACGGTTAGTGTGAGGATTTGACCTAGGGTTAGGGTTATGTTGAGGGCTAGGGTTAGAGAGACTGTTAGGGTTAGGATTGGACCTAGGGTTAGGGTTATGTTGAGGGCTAGGGTTAGAGAGACGGTTAGGGTGAGGATTGGACCTAGGGTTAGGGTTATGTTGAGGGCTAGGGTCAGAGAGACGGATAGGGTGCGGATTGGACCTAGGGTTAGGGTTATGTTGAGGGCTAGGGTTAGAGAGACGGTTAGGGTTAGGATTGGACCTAGGGTTAGGGTTATGTTGAGGGCTAGGGTTAGAGAGACGTTTTGGGTTAGGATTGGACCTACGGTTAGGGTTATGTTGAGGGCTAGGGTTAGAGAGACGGTTAGGGTGAGGATTGGACCTAGGGTTAGGGTTATGTTGAGGGCTAGGGTTAGAGAGACGGTTAGGGTTAGGATTGTACCTAGCGTTAGGGTTATGTTGAGGGCTAGGGCTAGAGAGACGGTTAGGGTGAGGATTGGACCTAGGGTTAGGGTTATGTTGAGGGCTAGGTTTAGAGAGACAATTAGGGTCAGGATTGGACCTAGGGTTAGGGTTATGTTGAGAGCTAGTGTCAGAGAGACGGTTAGGGTTAGGATTGGACCTAGGGTTAGGGTTATGTTGAGGTCTAGGGTTAGAGCGACGGTTAGGGTAAGGATTGGACCTAGGGTCAGGGTTATGTTGAGGGCTAGGGTTAGAGAGACGGTTTGGGTTAGGATTGGACCTACGGTTAGGGTTATGTTGAGGGCTAGGGTTAGAGAGACGGTTAGGTTTAGGATTGGACCTAGGGTTAGGGTTATGTTGAGGGCTATTGTTACAGAGACGGTTAGGGTGAGGATTGGACCTAGGGTTAGGGTTATGTTGACGGCTAGGGTCAGAGAGACGGTTAGGGTTAGGATTGGACCTAGGGTTAGTGTTATCTTGAGGGCTAGTGTTAGACAGACAGTTAGGGTTAGGATTGGACCTAGGGTTAGGGTTATGCTGAGGGCTAGGGTCAGAGAGAGGGTTAGGGTTAGGATTGGACCTAGGGTTAGGGTTAGGTTGAGGGCTAGGGTTAGAGGGACGGTTAGGGTTAGGATTGGACCTAGGGTTAGGGTTAGGTTGAGGGCTAGGGTTAGAGAGACGGTTAGGGTTAGGATTGGACCTAGGGTTAGGGTTATGTTGAGCATAGGGTTAGAGAGACGGTTAGGGTGAGGATTGGACCTAGGGTTAGGGTTATGTTGAGGGCTAGGGTTAGAGAGACTGTTAGGGTGAGGATTGGACCTAGGCTTAGGGTTATGTTGAGGGCTAGGGTCAGAGAGACGGTTAGGGTGAGGTTTGGACCTAGGGTTAGGGTTATGATGAGGGCTAGGGTTAGAGCGACGTTTAGGGTTAGGATTGGACCTAGGCTTTGGGTTATGTTGAGGGGTAGGGTGAGAGAGACGGTTTGGGTTAGGATTGGACCTAGGGTTAGGGTTATGTTGAGGGCTAGGGTCAGAGAGATGGTTAGGGTGAGGATTGGACCTAGGGTTAGGGTTATGTTGAGGGCTAGGGATAGAGAGATGGTTAGTGTTAGGATTGGACCTAGGGTTAGGGTTATGTTGAGGGCTAGGGTTAGAGAGACGGTTAGGGTGACGATTGGACCTAGGGTTAGGGTTATGTTGAGGGCTAGGGTTAGAGAGACGGTTAGGGTGAGGATTGGACCTAGGGTTAGGGTTATTTTGAGGGCTAGGGTTAGAGACACGGTTAGGGTGAGGATTGGATTTAGGGTTGGGGTTATGTTGAGGGCTAGGGTTAGAGAGACGGTTAGGGTTAGGATTGGACCTTGGGTTAGGGTTATGTTGAGCCTAGGGTTAGAGAGACGGTTAGTGTTAGGATGGGACCTAGGGTTAGGGTTATGTTGAGAGCTAGAGTTAGAGAGACGGTTAGGGTGAGGATTGGACCTAGGGTTAGGGTTATGTTGAGGGCTAGGGTCAGAGAGACGGTTAGTGTGAGGATTGGACCTAGGGTTAGGGTTATGATTAGGGCTAGGGTTAGAGAGACGGTTAGGGTGACGATTGGAGCTAGGGTTAGGGTTATATTGAGGGCTAGGGTTTGAGAGACGGTTAGGGTGAGGATTGTACCTAGGGTTAGGGTTATGTTGAGGGCTAGGGTTAGAGAGACGGTTAGGGTGAGGATTGGACCTAGGGTTAGGCTTATGTTGAGGGCTAGGGTTAGAGACGGTTAAGGTGAGGATTGGACCTAGGGTTAGGGTTATGTTGAGGGCTAGGGTTAGAGAGACGGTTAGGGTGAGGATTGGACCTAGGGTTAGGGTAATGTTGAGGGCTAGGGTTAGAGAGACGGTTAGTGTTAGGATTAGACCTAGGGTTAGGGTTATGTTGAGGGCTAGGGTTAGAGAGACGGTTAGGGTGAGGATTGGACCTAGGGTTAGGGTTATGTTGATGGCTAGGGTTAGAGAGACGGTTAGTGTTAGGATTGGACCTAGGGTTAGGGTTTTGTTGAGGGCCAGGGTTAGAGAGACGGTTAGTGTCAGGATTGGACCTAGGGTTAGGGTTATGTTGAGGGCTAGTGTCAGAGAGACGGTTAGGGTAAGGATTGGACCTAGGGTTAGGGTTATGTTGAGGGCTAGGGTTAGAGAGACGGTTAGGGTTAGGATTGGTCCTAGGGTTAGGGTTATGTTGAGGGCTAGAGTTAGAGACATGGATAGGGTTAGGATTGGACCTAGGGTTAGGGTTATGTTGAGGGCTAGGTTTATAGAGACGGTTTCTGTTAGGATTGGACCTAGGGTTAGGGTTATGTTGAGGGCTAGGGTTAGAGTGACGGTTAGGGTGAGGTTTGGACCTAGGGTTAGGGTTATGTTGAGGGGTAGGGTTAGAGAGACGGTTAGTGTTAGGATTGGACATAGGGTTAGGGTTATGTTGAGGGCTAGGGTTAGAGAGACGGTTAGGGTTAGGATTGGACCTAGGGTTAGGGTTATGTTGAGGGCTAGGATTAGAGAGACGGTTAGGGTGAGGATTGGACCTAGGGTTAGGGTTATGTTGAGGGCTAGGGTTAGAGAGACGGTTAGGGTTAGATTTGGTCCTAGGGTTAGGGTTATGTTGAGGGCTAGAGTTAGAGACACGGATAGGGTTAGGATTGGACCTAGGGTTATTGTTATGTTGAGGGCTAGGGTTAGAAAGACGGTTTCTGTTAGGATTGGACCTAGGGTTAGGGATATGTTGAGGGCTAGGGTTAGAGAGACGGTTAGGGTGAGGATTGGACCTAGGGTTAGGGTTATGTTGAGGGCTAGGGTTAGAGGCGGTTAAGGTGAGGATTGGACCTAGGGTTAGGGTTATGTTGAGGGCTAGGGTTAGAGAGACGGTTAGGGTGAGGATTGGACCTAGGGTTAGGGTAATGTTGAGGGCTAGGGTTAGAGAGACGGTTAGTGTTAGGATTAGACCTAGGGTTAGGGATATGTTGAGGCTAGGGTTAGAGAGACGGTTAGGGTGAGGATTGGACCTAGGGTTAGGGTTATGTTGATGGCTAGGGTTAGAGAGACGGTTAGTGTTAGGATTGGACCTAGGGTTAGGGTTTTGTTGAGGGCCAGGGTTAGAGAGACGGTTAGTGTCAGGATTGGACCTAGGGTTAGGGTTATGTTGAGGGCTACTGTCAGAGAGACGGTTAGGGTTAGGATTGGACCTAGGGTTAGGGTTATGTTGAGGTCTAGGATTAGAGCGACGGTTAGGGTAAGGATTGACCTAGGGTTAGGGTTATGTTGAGGGCTAGGGTTAGAGAGACGGTTAGGGTTAGGATTGGTCCTAGGGTTAGGGTTATGTTGAGGGCTAGAGTTAGAGACATGGAAAGGGTTAGGATTGGACCTAGGGTTAGGGTTATGTTGAGGGCTAGGTTTAGAGAGACGGTTTCTGTTAGGATTGGACCTAGGGTTAGGGTTATGTTGAGGGCTAGGGTTAGAGTGACGGTTAGGGTGAGGTTTGGACCTAGGGTTAGGGTTAGGTTGAGGGCTAGGGTTAGAGAGACGGTTAGGGTTAGGATTGGACCTAGGGTTAGGGTTATGTTGAGCCTATGGTTAGAGAGACGGTTAGGGTGAGGATTGGACCTAGGGTTAGGGTTATGTTGAGGGCTAGGTTTAGAGAGACTGTTAGGGTGAGGATTGGACCTAGGCTTAGGGTTATGTTGAGGGCTAGGGTCAGAGAGACGGTTAGGGTGAGGATTGGACCTAGGGTTAGGGTTATGATGAGGGCTAGGGTTAGAGCGACGGTTAGGGTTAGGATTGGACCTAGGGTTAGGGTTATGTTGAGGGCTAGGGTTAGAGAGACGGTTAGGGTTAGGTTTGGACCTAGGGTTAGGGTTATGTTGAGGGCTAGGGTCAGAGAGACGGTTAGGGTGAGGATTGGACCTAGGGTTAGGGTTATGTTGAGGGCTAGGGATAGAGAGACGGTTAGTGTTAGGATTGGACCTAGGGTTAGGGTTAAGTTGAGGGCTAGGGTTAGAGAGACGGTTAGGGTGACGATTGGACCTAGGGTTAGGGTTATGTTGAGGGCTAGGGTTAGAGAGACGGTTAGGGTGAGGATTGGACCTAGGGTTAGGGTTAGGTTGAGGGCTAGGGTTAGAGACACGGTTAGGGTGAGGATTGGATTTAGGGTTAGGGTTATGTTGAGGGCTAGGGTTAGAGAGACGGTTAGGGTTAGGATTGGACCTTGGGTTAGGGTTATGTTGAGCCTAGGGTTAGAGAGACGGTTAGGGTTAGGATTGGACCTAGGGTTAGGGTTATGTTGAGGGCTAGGGTTAGAGAGACGGTTAGGGTGAGGATTGGACCTAGGGTTAGGGTTATGTTGAGGGCTAGGGTCAGAGAGACGGTTTGTGTGAGGATTGGACCTAGGGTTAGTGTTATGATTAGGGCTAGGGTTAGAGCGACGGTTAGGGTTAGGATTGGACCTAGGGTTAGTGTTATGTAGAGGGCTAGGGTTAGAGAGACGGTTTGGGTTAGGATTGGACCTAGGGTTAGGGTTATGTTGAGGGCTAGGGTCAGATAGACGGTTAGGGTGAAGATTGGACCTAGGGTTAGGGTTATGTTGAGGGCTAGGGTTATAGAGACGGTTAGGGTTAGGATTGGACCTAGGGTTAAGGTTATGTTGAGGGCTAGGGTTAGACAGACGGTTAGTGTGAGGATTGGACCTAGGGTTAGGGTTAAGTTGAGGGCTAGGGTTAGAGAGACTGTTAGGGTTAGGATTGGACCTAGGGTTAGGGTTATGTTGAGGGCTAGGGTTAGATAGACGGTTAGGGTGAGAATTGGATCTAGGGTTAGGGTTATGTTGAGGGCTAAGGTTAGAGAGACGGTTAGGGTTGGGATTGGACCTAGGGTTAGGGTTATGTTGAGGGCTAGGGTTAGAGAGACGGTTAGGGTGAGGATTGGACCTAGGGTTAGGGTTATGTTGAGGGCTAGGGTCAGAGAGACGGATAGGGTGCGGATTGGACCTAGGGTTAGGGTTATGTTGAGGGCTAGGGTTAGAGCGACGGTTAGGGTTAGGATTGGACCTAGGGTTAGGGTTATGTTGAGGGCTAGGGTTAGAGAGACGGTTTGGGTTAGGATTGGACCTACGGTTAGGGTTATGTTGAGGGCTAGGGTTAGAGAGACGGTTAGGGTGAGGATTGGACCTAGGGTTAGGGTTATGTTGAGGGCTAGGGTCAGAGAGACGGTTAGGGTGAGGATTGGACCTAGGGTTAGGGTTATGTTGAGGGCTAGGGTCAGAGAGACGGTTAGGGTTAGGATTGGACCTAGGGTTAGGGTTATGTTGAGGGCTAGGGTTAGACAGACAGTTAGGGTTAGGATTGGACCTAGGGTTAGGGTTATGCTGAGGGCTACGGTCAGAGAGAGGGTTAGCGTTAGGATTGGACCTAGGGTTAGGGTTAGGTTGAGGGCTAGGGTTAGAGAGAAGGTTAGGGTGAGGATTGTACCTAGGGTTAGGGTTATGTTGAGGGCTAGGGTTAGAGAGACGGTTAGGGTGAGGATTGGACCTAGGGTTAGGCTTATGTTGAGGGCTAGGGTTAGAGACGGTTAAGGTGAGGATTGGACCTAGGGTTAGGGTTATGTTGAGGGCTAGGGTTAGAGAGACGGTTAGGGTGAGGATTGGACCTAGGGTTAGGGTAATGTTGAGGGCTAGGGTTAGAGAGACGGTTAGTGTTAGGATTAGACCTAGGGTTAGGGTTATGTTGAGGGCTAGGGTTAGAGAGACGGTTAGGATGAGGATTGGACCTAGGGTTAGGGTTATGTTGATTGCTAGGGTTAGAGAGACGGTTAGTGTTAGGATTGGACCTAGGGTTAGGGTTTTGTTGAGGGCCAGGGTTAGAGAGACGGTTAGTGTCAGGATTGGACCTAGGGTTAGGGTTATGTTGAGGGCTAGTGTCAGAGAGACGGTTAGGGTAAGGATTGGACCTAGGGTTAGGGTTATGTTGAGGGCTAGGGTTAGAGAGACGGTTAGGGTTAGGATTGGTCCTAGGGTTAGGGTTATGTTGAGGGCTAGAGTTAGAGACATGGATAGGGTTAGGATTGGACCTAGGGTTAGGGTTATGTTGAGGGCTAGGTTTATAGAGACGGTTTCTGTTAAGATTGGACCTAGGGTTAGGGTTATGTTGAGGGCTAGGGTTAGAGTGACGGTTAGGGTGAGGTTTGGACCTAGGGTTAGGGTTATGTTGAGGGGTAGGGTTAGAGAGACGGTTAGTGTTAGGATTGGACATAGGGTTAGGGTTATGTTGAGGGCTAGGGTTAGAGAGACGGTTAGGGTTAGGATTGGACCTAGGGTTAGGGTTATGTTGAGGGCTAGGATTAGAGAGACGGTTAGGGTGAGGATTGGACCTAGGGTTAGGGTTATGTTGAGGGCTAGGGTTAGAGAGACGGTTAGGGTTAGGATTGGTCCTAGGGTTAGGGTTATGTTGAGGGCTAGAGTTAGAGACACGGATAGGGTTAGGATTGGACCTAGGGTTATTGTTATGTTGAGGGCTAGGGTTAGAAAGACGGTTTCTGTTAGGATTGGACCTAGGGTTAGGGATATGTTGAGGGCTAGGGTTAGAGAGACGGTTAGGGTGAGGATTGGACCTAGGGTTAGGGTTATGTTGAGGGCTAGGGTTAGAGGCGGTTAAGGTGAGGATTGGACCTAGGGTTAGGGTTATGTTGAGGGCTAGGGTTAGAGAGACGGTTAGGGTGAGGATTGGACCTAGGGTTAGGGTAATGTTGAGGGCTAGGGTTAGAGAGACGGTTAGTGTTAGGATTAGACCTAGGGTTAGGGATATGTTGAGGCTAGGGTTAGAGAGACGGTTAGGGTGAGGATTGGACCTAGGGTTAGGGTTATGTTGATGGCTAGGGTTAGAGAGACGGTTAGTGTTAGGATTGGACCTAGGGTTAGGGTTTTGTTGAGGGCCAGGGTTAGAGAGACGGTTAGTGTCAGGATTGGACCTAGGGTTAGGTTATGTTGAGGGCTAGTGTCAGAGAGACGGTTAGGGTTAGGATTGGACCTAGGGTTAGGGTTATGTTGAGGTCTAGGGTTAGAGCGACGGTTAGGGTAAGGATTGGACCTAGGGTTAGGGTTATGTTGAGGGCTAGGGTTAGAGAGACGGTTAGGGTTAGGATTGGTCCTAGGGTTAGGGTTATGTTGAGGGCTAGAGTTAGAGACATGGATAGGGTTAGGATTGGACCTAGGGTTAGGGTTATGTTGAGGGCTAGGTTTAGAGAGACGGTTTCTGTTAGGATTGGACCTAGGGTTAGGGTTTTGTTGAGGGCTAGGGTTAGAGTGACGGTTAGGGTGAGGTTTGGACCTAGGGTTAGGGTTAGGTTGAGGGCTAGGGTTAGAGAGACGGTTAGGGTTAGGATTGGACCTAGGGTTAGGGTTATGTTGAGCCTATGGTTAGAGAGACGGTTAGGGTGAGGATTGGACCTAGGGTTAGGGTTATGTTGAGGGCTAGGGTTAGAGAGACTGTTAGGGTGAGGATTGGACCTAGGCTTAGGGTTATGTTGAGGGCTAGGGTCAGAGAGACGGTTAGGGTGAGGATTGGACCTAGGGTTAGGGTTATGTTGAGGGCTAGGGTTAGAGTGACGGTTAGGGTGAGGTTTGGACCTAGGGTTAGGGTTATGTTGAGGGGTAGGGTTAGAGAGACGGTTAGTGTTAGGATTGGACATAGGGTTAGGGTTATGTTGAGGGCTAGGGTTAGAGAGACGGTTAGGGTTAGGATTGGACCTAGGGTTAGGGTTATGTTGAGGGCTAGGATTAGAGAGACGGTTAGGGTGAGGATTGGACCTAGGGTTAGGGTTATGTTGAGGGCTAGGGTTAGAGAGACGGTTAGGGTTAGGATTGGTCCTAGGGTTAGGGTTATGTTGAGGGCTAGAGTTAGAGACACGGATAGGGTTAGGATTGGACCTAGGGTTATTGTTATGTTGAGGGCTAGGGTTAGAAAGACGGTTTCTGTTAGGATTGGACCTAGGGTTAGGGATATGTTGAGGGCTAGGGTTAGAGAGACGGTTAGGGTGAGGATTGGACCTAGGGTTAGGGTTATGTTGAGGGCTAGGGTTAGAGGCGGTTAAGGTGAGGATTGGACCTAGGGTTAGGGTTATGTTGAGGGCTAGGGTTAGAGAGACGGTTAGGGTGAGGATTGGACCTAGGGTTAGGGTAATGTTGAGGGCTAGGGTTAGAGAGACGGTTAGTGTTAGGATTAGATCTAGGGTTAGGGATATGTTGAGGCTAGGGTTAGAGAGACGGTTAGGGTGAGGATTGGACCTAGGGTTAGGGTTATGTTGATGGCTAGGGTTAGAGAGACGGTTAGTGTTAGGATTGGACCTAGGGTTAGGGTTTTGTTGAGGGCCAGGGTTAGAGAGACGGTTAGTGTCAGGATTGGACCTAGGGTTAGGGTTATGTTGAGGGCTACTGTCAGAGAGACGGTTAGGGTTAGGATTGGACCTAGGGTTAGGGTTATGTTGAGGTCTAGGGTTAGAGCGACGGTTAGGGTAAGGATTGACCTAGGGTTAGGGTTATGTTGAGGGCTAGGGTTAGAGAGACGGTTAGGGTTAGGATTGGTCCTAGGGTTAGGGTTATGTTGAGGGCTAGAGTTAGAGACATGGATAGGGTTAGGATTGGACCTAGGGTTAGGGTTATGTTGAGGGCTAGGTTTAGAGAGACGGTTTCTGTTAGGATTGGACCTAGGGTTAGGGTTATGTTGAGGGCTAGGGTTAGAGTGACGGTTAGGGTGAGGTTTGGACCTAGGGTTAGGGTTAGGTTGAGGGCTAGGGTTAGAGAGACGGTTAGGGTTAGGATTGGACCTAGGGTTAGGGTTATGTTGAGCCTATGGTTAGAGAGACGGTTAGGGTGAGGATTGGACCTAGGGTTAGGGTTATGTTGAGGGCTAGGGTTAGAGAGACTGTTAGGGTGAGGATTGGACCTAGGCTTAGGGTTATGTTGAGGGCTAGGGTCAGAGAGACGGTTAGGGTGAGGATTGGACCTAGGGTTAGGGTTATGATGAGGGCTAGGGTTAGAGCGACGGTTAGGGTTAGGATTGGACCTAGGGTTAGGGTTATGTTGAGGGCTAGGGTTAGAGAGACGGTTATGGTTAGGTTTGGACCTAGGGTTAGGGTTATGTTGAGGGCTAGGGTCAGAGAGACGGTTAGGGTGAGGATTGGACCTAGGGTTAGGGTTATGTTGAGGGCTAGGGATAGAGAGACGGTTAGTGTTAGGATTGGACCTAGGGTTAGGGTTAAGTTGAGGGCTAGGGTTAGAGAGACGGTTAGGGTGACGATTGGACCTAGGGTTAGGGTTATGTTGAGGGCTAGGGTTAGAGAGACGGTTAGGGTGAGGATTGGACCTAGGGTTAGGGTTAGGTTGAGGGCTAGGGTTAGAGACACGGTTAGGGTGAGGATTGGATTTAGGGTTAGGGTTATGTTGAGGGCTAGGGTTAGAGAGACGGTTAGGGTTAGGATTGGACCTTGGGTTAGGGTTATGTTGAGCCTAGGGTTAGAGAGACGGTTAGGGTTAGGATTGGACCTAGGGTTAGGGTTAGGTTGAGTGCTAGGGTTAGAGAGACGGTTAGGGTGAGGATTGGACCTAGGGTTAGGGTTATGTTGAGGGCTAGGGTCAGAGAGACGGTTTGTGTGAGGATTGGACCTAGGGTTAGTGTTATGATTAGGGCTAGGGTTAGAGCGACGGTTAGGGTTAGGATTGGACCTAGGGTTAGTGTTATGTAGAGGGCTATGGTTAGAGAGACGGTTTGGGTTAGGATTGGACCTAGGGTTAGGGTTATGTTGAGGGCTAGGGTCAGATAGACGGTTAGGGTGAAGATTGGACCTAGGGTTAGGGTTATGTTGAGGGCTAGGGTTATAGAGACGGTTAGGGTTAGGATTGGACCTAGGGTTAAGGTTATGTTGAGGGCTAGGGTTAGACAGACGGTTAGTGTGAGGATTGGACCTAGGGTTAGGGTTATGTTGAGGGCTAGGGTTAGAGAGACTGTTAGGGTTAGGATTGGACCTAGGGTTAGGGTTATGTTGAGGGCTAGGGTTAGATAGACGGTTAGGGTGAGAATTGGATCTAGGGTTAGGGTTATGTTGAGGGCTAAGGTTAGAGAGACGGTTAGTGTTGGGATTGGACCTAGGGTTAGGGTTATGTTGAGGGCTAGGGTTAGAGAGACGGTTAGGGTGAGGATTGGACCTAGGGTTAGGGTTATGTTGAGGGCTAGGGTCAGAGAGACGGATAGGGTGCGGATTGGACCTAGGGTTAGGGTTAAGTTGAGGGCTAGGGTTAGAGCGACGGTTAGGGTTAGGATTGGACCTAGGGTTAGGGTTATGTTGAGGGCTAGGGTTAGAGAGACGGTTTGGGTTAGGATTGGACCTACGGTTAGGGTTATGTTGAGGGCTAGGGTTAGAGAGACGGTTAGGGTGAGGATTGGACCTAGGGTTAGGGTTATGTTGAGGGCTAGGGTCAGAGAGACGGTTAGGGTGAGGATTGGACCTAGGGTTAGGGTTATGTTGAGGGCTAGGGTCAGAGAGACGGTTAGGGTTAGTATTGGACCTAGGGTTAGGGTTATGTTGAGGGCTAGGGTTAGACAGACAGTTAGGGTTAGGATTGGACCTAGGGTTAGGGTTATGCTGAGGGCTACGGTCAGAGAGAGGGTTAGCGTTAGGATTGGACCTAGGGTTAGGGTTAGGTTGAGGGCTAGGGTTAGAGAGAAGGTTAGGGTGTGGATTGTACCTAGGGTTAGGGTTATGTTGAGGGCTAGGGTTAGAGAGACGGTTAGGGTGAGGATTGGACCTAGGGTTAGGCTTATGTTGAGGGCTAGGTTTAGAGACGGTTAAGGTGAGGATTGGACCTAGGGTTAGGGTTATGTTGAGGGCTAGGTTTAGAGAGACGGTTAGGGTGAGGATTGGACCTAGGGTTAGGGTAATGTTGAGGGCTAGGGTTAGAGAGACGGTTAGTGTTAGGATTAGACCTAGGGTTAGGGTTATGTTGAGGGCTAGGGTTAGAGAGACGGTTAGGATGAGGATTGGACCTAGGGTTAGGGTTATGTTGATGGCTAGGGTTAGAGAGACGGTTAGTGTTAGGATAGGACCTAGGGTTAGCGTTTTGTTGAGGGCCAGGGTTAGAGAGACGGTTAGTGTTAGGATTGGACCTAGGGTTAGGGTTTTGTTGAGGGCCAGGGTTAGAGAGACGGTTAGTGTCAGGATTGGACCTAGGGTTAGGGTTATGTTGAGGGCTACTGTCAGAGAGACGGTTAGGGTTAGGATTGGACCTAGGGTTAGGGTTATGTTGAGGTCTAGGGTTAGAGCGACGGTTAGGGTAAGGATTGACCTAGGGTTAGGGTTATGTTGAGGGCTAGGGTTAGAGAGACGGTTAGGGTTAGGATTGGTCCTAGGGTTAGGGTTATGTTGAGGGCTAGAGTTAGAGACATGGATAGGGTTAGGATTGGACCTAGGGTTAGGGTTATGTTGAGGGCTAGGTTTAGAGAGACGGTTTCTGTTAGGATTGGACCTAGGGTTAGGGTTATGTTGAGGGCTAGGGTTAGAGTGACGGTTAGGGTGAGGTTTGGACCTAGGGTTAGGGTTAGGTTGAGGGCTAGGGTTAGAGAGACGGTTAGGGTTAGGATTGGACCTAGGGTTAGGGTTATGTTGAGCCTATGGTTAGAGAGACGGTTAGGGTGAGGATTGGACCTAGGGTTAGGGTTATGTTGAGGGCTAGGGTTAGAGAGACTGTTAGGGTGAGGATTGGACCTAGGCTTAGGGTTATGTTGAGGGCTAGGGTCAGAGAGACGGTTAGGGTGAGGATTGGACCTAGGGTTAGGGTTATGTTGAGGGCTAGGGATAGAGAGACGGTTAGTGTTAGGATTGGACCTAGGGTTAGGGTTAAGTTGAGGGCTAGGGTTAGAGAGACGGTTAGGGTGACGATTGGACCTAGGGTTAGGGTTATGTTGAGGGCTAGGGTTAGAGAGACGGTTAGGGTGAGGATTGGACCTAGGGTTAGGGTTAGGTTGAGGGCTAGGGTTAGAGACACGGTTAGGGTGAGGATTGGATTTAGGGTTAGGGTTATGTTGAGGGCTAGGGTTAGAGAGACGGTTAGGGTTAGGATTGGACCTTGGGTTAGGGTTATGTTGAGCCTAGGGTTAGAGAGACGGTTAGGGTTAGGATTGGACCTAGGGTTAGGGTTAGGTTGAGGGCTAGGGTTAGAGAGACGGTTAGGGTGAGGATTGGACCTAGGGTTAGGGTTATGTTGAGGGCTAGGGTCAGAGAGACGGTTTGTGTGAGGATTGGACCTAGGGTTAGTGTTATGATTAGGGCTAGGGTTAGAGCGACGGTTAGGGTTAGGATTGGACCTAGGGTTAGTGTTATGTAGAGGGCTATGGTTAGAGAGACGGTTTGGGTTAGGATTGGACCTAGGGTTAGGGTTATGTTGAGGGCTAGGGTCAGATAGACGGTTAGGGTGAAGATTGGACCTAGGGTTAGGGTTATGTTGAGGGCTAGGGTTATAGAGACGGTTAGGGTTAGGATTGGACCTAGGGTTAAGGTTATGTTGAGGGCTAGGGTTAGACAGACGGTTAGTGTGAGGATTGGACCTAGGGTTAGGGTTATGTTGAGGGCTAGGGTTAGAGAGACTGTTAGGGTTAGGATTGGACCTAGGGTTAGGGTTATGTTGAGGGCTAGGGTTAGATAGACGGTTAGGGTGAGAATTGGATCTAGGGTTAGGGTTATGTTGAGGGCTAAGGTTAGAGAGACGGTTAGTGTTGGGATTGGACCTAGGGTTAGGGTTATGTTGAGGGCTAGGGTTAGAGCGACGGTTAGGGTTAGGATTGGACCTAGGGTTAGGGTTATGTTGAGGGCTAGGGTTAGAGAGACGGTTTGGGTTAGGATTGGACCTACGGTTAGGGTTATGTTGAGGGCTAGGGTTAGAGAGACGGTTAGGGTGAGGATTGGACCTAGGGTTAGGGTTATGTTGAGGGCTAGGGTCAGAGAGACGGTTAGGGTGAGGATTGGACCTAGGGTTAGGGTTATGTTGAGGGCTAGGGTCAGAGAGACGGTTAGGGTTAGGATTGGACCTAGGGTTAGGGTTATGTTGAGGGCTAGGGTTAGACAGACAGTTAGGGTTAGGATTGGACCTAGGGTTAGGGTTATGCTGAGGGCTACGGTCAGAGAGAGGGTTAGCGTTAGGATTGGACCTAGGGTTAGGGTTAGGTTGAGGGCTAGGGTTAGAGAGAAGGTTAGGGTGAGGATTGTACCTAGGGTTAGGGTTATGTTGAGGGCTAGGGTTAGAGAGACGGTTAGGGTGAGGATTGGACCTAGGGTTAGGCTTATGTTGAGGGCTAGGTTTAGAGACGGTTAAGGTGAGGATTGGACCTAGGGTTAGGGTTATGTTGAGGGCTAGGGTTAGAGAGACGGTTAGGGTGAGTATTGGACCTAGGGTTAGGGTAATGTTGAGGGCTAGGGTTAGAGAGACGGTTAGTGTTAGGATTAGACCTAGGGTTAGGGTTATGTTGAGGGCTAGGGTTAGAGAGACGGTTAGGATGAGGATTGGACCTAAGGTTAGGGTTATGTTGATGGCTAGGGTTAGAGAGACAGTTAGTGTTAGGATTGGACCTAGGGTTAGCGTTTTGTTGAGGGCCAGGTTTAGAGAGACGGTTAGTGTCAGGATTGGACCTAGGGTTAGGGTTATGTTGAGGGCTAGTGTCAGAGAGACGGTTAGGGTAAGGATTGGACCTAGGGTTAGGGTTATGTTGAGGGCTAGGGTTAGAGAGACGGTTAGGGTTAGGATTGGTCCTAGGGTTAGGGTTATGTTGAGGGCTAGAGTTAGAGACATGGATAGGGTTAGGATTGGACCTAGGGTTAGGGTTATGTTGAGGGCTAGGTTTATAGAGACGGTTTCTGTTAAGATTGGACCTAGGATTAGGGTTATGTTGAGGGCTAGGGTTAGAGTGACGGTTAGGGTGAGGTTTGGACCTAGGGTTAGGGTTATGTTGAGGGGTAGGGTTAGAGAGACGGTTAGTGTTAGGATTGGACATAGGGTTAGGGTTATGTTGAGGGCTAGGGTTAGAGAGACGGTTAGGGTTAGGATTGGACCTAGGGTTAGGGTTATGTTGAGGGCTAGGATTA